>NW_025334171.1:263105-488628 GCF_014858855.1 Bufo gargarizans | reverse complement strand
GAGGTCCCGTAACAGAGAATCTGTCTTCATGTCAGCAGAGAATTAGTCTGCATGTCATAGCAGAGAATGAGGCTTCACGTCAGCCACCACTGCAACAGTCCATTGGCATATATTTAGGCCCAGCACACACACAGGCAGAGGAGAGGAGGTCCCGTAACAGAGAATCTGGCTTCATGTCAGCAGAGAATCAGTCTGCATGTCATAGCAGAGAATGAGGCTTCACGTCAGCCACCACTGCAACAGTCCATTGGCATATATTTAGGCCCAGCACACACACAGGCAGAGGAGAGAGGTCCCGTAACAGAGAATCTGGCTTCATGTCAGCAGAGAATCAGTCTGCATGTCATAGCAGAGAATGAGGCTTCACGTCAGCCACCACTGCAACAGTCCATTGGCATATATTAGGCCCAGCACACACACAGGCAGAGGAGAGAGGTCCCGTAACAGAGAATCTGTCTTCATGTCAGCAGAGAATTCGTCTGCATGTCATAGCAGAGAATGAGGCTTCACGTCAGCCACCACTGCAACAGTCCATTGGCATATATTTAGGCCCAGCACACACACAGGCAGAGGAGAGAGGTCCCGTAACAGAGAATCTGGCTTCATGTCAGCAGAGAATCAGTCTGCATGTCATAGCAGAGAATGAGGCTTCACGTCAGCCACCACTGCAACAGTCCATTGGCATATATTTAGGCCCAGCACACACACAGGCAGAGGAGAGAGGTCCCGTAACAGAGAATCTGGCTTCATGTCAGCAGAGAATCAGTCTGCATGTCATAGCAGAGAATGAGGCTTCACGTCAGCCACCACTGCAACAGTCCATTGGCATATATTTAGGCCCAGCACACACACAGGCAGAGGAGAGAGGTCCCGTAACAGAGAATCTGTCTTCATGTCAGCAGAGAATCAGTCTGCATGTCATAGCAGAGAATGAGGCTTCACGTCAGCCACCACTGCAACAGTCCATTGGCATATATTTAGGCCCAGCACCCAGGCAGAGGAGGGAGGTCCCGTAACAGAGAATCTGTCTTCATGTCAGCAGAGAATTAGTCTGCATGTCATAGCAGAGAATGAGGCTTCACGTCAGCCACCACTGCAACAGTCCATTGGCATATATTTAGGCCCAGCACCCAGGCAGAGGAGGGAGGTCCCGTAACAGAGAATCTGTCTTCATGTCAGCAGAGAATTAGTCTGCATGTCATAGCAGAGAATGAGGCTTCACGTCAGCCACCACTGCAACAGTCCATTGGCATATATTTAGGCCCAGCACACACACAGGCAGAGGAGAGAGGTCCCGTAACAGAGAATCTGGCTTCATGTCAGCAGAGAATCAGTCTGCATGTCATAGCAGAGAATGAGGCTTCACGTCAGCCACCACTGCAACAGTCCATTGGCATATATTTAGGCCCAGCACACACACAGGCAGAGGAGAGAGGTCCCGTAACAGAGGATCTGGCTTCATGTCAGCAGAGAATCAGTCTGCATGTCATAGCAGAGAATCAGGCTTCACGTCAGCCACCACTGCAACAGTCCATTGTCATAAATTTAGGCCCAGCACCCAGGCAGAGGAGAGAGGTCCCGTAACAGACAATCTGGCTTCATGTCAGCAGAGAATTAGTCTGCATGTCATAGCAGAGAATGAGGCTTCACGTCACCCACCACTGCAACAGTCCATTGGCATATATTTAGGCCTAGCACACAGGCAGAGCAGAGAGGTCCCGTAACAGACAATCTGGCTTCATGACAGCAGAGAATCAGTCTGCATGTCATAGCAGAGAATGAGGCTTCACGTCACCCACCACTGCAACAGTCCATTGGCATATATTTAGGCCTAGCACACAGGCAGAGCAGAGAGGTCCCGTAACAGACGATCTGGCTTCATGTCAGTAGAGAATCAGTCTGCATGTCATAGCAGAGAATGAGGCTTCACGTCACCCACCACTGCAACAGTCCATTGGCATATATTTAGGCCTAGCACACAGGCAGAGCAGAGAGGTCCCGTAACAGACAATCTGGCTTCATGTCAGCAGAGAATCAGTCTGCATGTCATAGCAGAGAATGAGGCTTCACGTCAGCCACCACTGCAACAGTCCATTGTCATAAATTTAGGCCCAGCACCCAGGCAGAGGAGAGAGGTCCCGTAACAGACAATCTGGCTTCATGTCAGCAGAGAATTAGTCTGCATGTCATAGCAGAGAATCAGGCTTCATGTCAGCCACCACTGCAACAGTCCATTGGCATATATTTAGGCCTAGCACACAGGCAGAGGAGAGGTTCATTCAACTTTGGGTAGCCTCGCAATATAATGGTAAAATGAAAATAAAAATAGGATTGAATGAGGAAGTGCCCTGGAGTCCAATAATATATGGTTATGGGGAGGTAGTTAATGTCTAATCTGGACAAGGGACGGACAGGTCCTGTGGGATCCATGCCTGGTTCATTTTTATGAACGTCAGCTTGTCCACATTGGCTGTAGACAGGCGGCTGCGTTTGTCTGTAATGACGCCCCCTGCCGTGCTGAATACACGTTCAGACAAAACGCTGGCTGCCGGGCAGGCCAGCACCTCCAAGGCATAAAAGGCTAGCTCTGGCCACGTGGACAATTTAGAGACCCAGAAGTTGAATGGGGCCGAACCATCAGTCAGTACGTGGAGGGGTGTGCACACGTACTGTTCCACCATGTTAGTGAAATGTTGCCTCCTGCTAACACGTTGCGTATCAGGTGGTGGTGCAGTTAGCTGTGGCGTGTTGACAAAAGTTTTCCACATCTCTGCCATGCTAACCCTGCCCTCAGAGGAGCTGGCCGTGACACAGCTGCCTTGGCGACCTCTTGCTCCTCCTCTGCCTTGGCCTTGGGCTTCCACTTGTTCCCCTGTGACATTTGGGAATGCTCTCAGTAGCGCGTCTACCAACGTGCGCTTGTACTCGCGCATCTTCCTATCACGCTCCAGTGCAGGAAGTAAGGTGGGCACATTGTCTTTGTAGCGTGGATCCAGCAGGGTGGGCACCCAGTAGTCCGCACAGGTTAAAATGTGGGCAACTCTGCTGTCGTTGCGCAGGCACTGCAGCATGTAGTCGCTCATGTGTGCCAGGCTGCCCAGGGATAAGGACAAGCTGTCCTCTGTGGGAGGCGTATCGTCATCGTCCTGCCTTTCCCCCCAGCCACGCACCAGTGATGGACCCGAGCTGCGTTGGGTGCCACCCCGCTGTGACCATGCTTCATCCTCATCCTCCTCCACCTCCTCCTCATCCTCGTCCTCCTCGTCCTCCAGTAGTGGGCCCTGGCTGGCCACATTTGTACCTGGCCTCTGCTGTTGCCAAAAACCTCCCTCTGAGTCACTTCGAAGAGACTGGCCTGAAAGTGCTAAAAATGACCCCTCTTCCTCCTCCTCCTCCTCCTCCTCCTCCTGGGCCACCTCCTCTTCCATCATCGCCCTAAGTGTTTTCTCAAGGAGACATAGAAGTGGTATTGTAACGCTGATAACGGTGTCATCGCCACTGGCCATGTTGGTGGAGTACTCGAAACAGCGCAACAGGGCACACAGGTCTCGCATGGAGGCCCAGTCATTGGTGGTGAAGTGGTGCTGTTCTGTAGTGCGACTGACCCGTGCGTGCTGCAGCTGAAACTCCACTATGGCCTGCTGCTGCTCGCACAGTCTGTCCAGCATGTGCAAGGTGGAGTTCCACCTGGTGGGCACGTCGCATATGAGGCGGTGAGCGGGAAGGCCGAAGTTACGCTGTAGCGCAGACAGGCGAGCAGCAGCAGGATGTGAACGCCGGAAGCGCGAACAGACGGCCCGCACTTTATGCAGCAGCTCTGACATGTCGGGGTAGTTGTGAATGAACTTCTGCACCACCAAATTCAGCACATGCGCCAAGCAAGGGATGTGCGTCAAATTGGCTAGTCCCAGAGCTGCAACGAGATTTCGCCCATTATCACACACCACCAGGCCGGGCTTGAGGCTCACCGGCAGCAACCACTCGTCGGTCTGTTGTTCAATACCCCGCCACAACTCCTGTGCGGTGTGGGGCCTGTCCCCCAAACATATGAGTTTCAGAATGGCCTGCTGACGTTTACCCCGGGCTGTGCTGAAGTTGGTGGTGAAGGTGTGTGGCTGACTGGATGAGCAGGTGGAAGAAGAGGAGGAGGAAGCCGAGAAGGAGGAGGTGGCAACAGGAGGCAAAGAATGTTGCCCTGCGATCCTTGGCGGCGGAAGGACGTGCGCCAAACAGCTCTCCGCCTGGGGCCCAGCTGCCACTACATTTACCCAGTGTGCAGTTAGGGAGATATAGCGTCCCTGGCCGTGCTTACTGGTCCACGTATCTGTGGTTAGGTGGACCTTGCTACAGATGGCGTTGCGCAGTGCACACTTGATTTTATCGGATACTTGGTTGTGCAGGGAAGGCACGGCTCTCTTGGAGAAGTAGTGCCGGCTGGGAACAACATACTGTGGGACAGCAAGCGACATGAGCTGTTTGAAGCTGTCTGTGTCCACCAGCCTAAATGACAGCATTTCATAGGCCAGTAGTTTAGAAATGCTGGCATTCAGGGCCAGGGATCGAGGGTGGCTAGGTGGGAATTTACGCTTTCTATCAAATGTTTGTGAGATGGAGAGCTGAACGCTGGCGTGTGACATGGTTGAGACGCTTGGTGACGGAGGTGGTGGTGGTGGTGTTGGTGGTACATCCCCTGTTTGCTGGGCGGCAGGTGCCAACGTTCCTCCAGAGGCGGAGGAAGAGGCCGAGGCGGCAGCAGCAGAATAGGCCGAGGCGGCAGCAGCAGAAGAGGTAGCAGGGGGAGCCTGAGTGACTTCCTTGGTTTTAAGGTGTTTACTCCACTGCAGTTCATGCTTTGCATGCAGGTGCCTGGTCATGCAGGTTGTGCTCAGGTTCAGAACGTTAATGCCTCGCTTCAGGCTCTGATGGCACAGCGTGCAAACCACTCGGGTCTTGTCGTCAGCACATTGTTTGAAGAAGTGCCATGCCAGGGAACTCCTTGAAGCTGCCTTTGGGGTGCTCGGTCCCAGATGGCGGCGGTCAGTAGCAGGCGGAGTCTCTTGGCGGCGGGTGTTCTGCTTTTGCCCACTGCTCCCTCTTTTGCTACGCTGTTGGCTCGGTCTCACCACTGCCTCTTCCTCCGAACTGTGAAAGTCAGTGGCACGACCTTCATTCCATGTGGGGTCTAGGACCTCATCGTCCCCTGCATCGTCTTCCACCCAGTCTTGATCCCTGACCTCCTGTTCAGTCTGCACACTGCAGAAAGACGCAGCAGTTGGCACCTGTGTTTCGTCATCATCAGAGACATGCTGAGGTGGTATTCCCATGTCCTCATCATCAGGAAACATAAGTGGTTGTGCGTCAGTGCATTCTATGTCTTTCACCGCTGGGGAAGGGCTAGGTGGATGCCCTTGGGAAACCCTGCCAGCGGAGTCTTCAAACAGCATAAGAGACTGCTGCATAACTTGAGGCTGAGACAGTTTCCCTGGTATGCATGGGGGTGATGTGACAGACTGATGGGGTTGGTTTTCAGGCGCCATCTGTGCGCTTTCTGCAGAAGACTGGGTGGGAGATAATGTGAACGTGCTGGATCCACTGTCGGCCACCCAATTGACTAATGCCTGTACCTGCTCAGGCCTTACCATCCTTAGAACGGCATTGGGCCCCACCATATATCGCTGTAAATTCTGGCGGCTACTGGGACCTGAGGTAGTTGGTACACTAGGACGTGTGGATGTGGCAGAACGGCCACGTCCTCTCCCAGCACCAGAGGGTCCACTAACACCACCACGACCATGTCCACGTCCGCGTCCCTTACTAGATGTTTTTCTCATTGTTATGGTTCACCACAACAACAAATATATTATTTGGCCCAATGTATTGTATTCAAATTCAGCGGGATATAAATTTGAGGCCTAGTATTTAGGCGCTGGGTGACCGGTATGGATTTAGTGACAGAATTAGACTTGGAAATGCACAGAAGCGTGTGTGTGTGAAGTTATTCTGAATGACCCAATGTGCACCTTGAATATTATATACCCTTTTAGGGATAGATTTCAAATAGCTCTGATATAGCAGAAACCACTAAATTATGAAATTGCTAAATTGGGAATTGTATTTCAACCCAGAACAAAAAATGTGCTTTGACGGACACTAAATAACTTTCCCAGCCACAACAGGACAGCGTTAACGAGAGATTTAGCAGGATATAAATTTGAGGCCTAGTATTTAGGCGCTGGGTGACCGGTATGGATTTAGTGACAGAATTAGACTTGGAAATGCACAGAAGCGTGTGTGTGTGAAGTTATTCTGAATGACCCAATGTGCACCTTGAATATTATATACCCTTTTAGGGATAGATTTCAAATAGCTCTGATATAGCAGAAACCACTAAATTATGAAATTGCTAAATTGGGAATTGTATTTCAACCCAGAACAAAAAATGTGCTTTGACGGACACTAAATAACTTTCCCAGCCACAACAGGACAGCGTTAACGAGAGATTTAGCAGGATATAAATTTGAGGCCTAGTATTTAGGCGCTGGGTGACCGGTATGGATTTAGTGACAGAATTAGACTTGGAAATGCACAGAAGCGTGTGTGTGTGAAGTTATTCTGAATGACCCAATGTGCACCTTGAATATTATATACCCTTTTAGGGATAGATTTCAAATAGCTCTGATATAGCAGAAACCACTAAATTATGAAATTGCTAAATTGGGAATTGTATTTCAACCCAGAACAAAAAATGTGCTTTGACGGACACTAAATAACTTTCCCAGCCACAACAGGACAGCGTTAACGAGAGATTTAGCAGGATATAAATTTGAGGCCTAGTATTTAGGCGCTGGGTGACAGGTATGGGTTTAGTGACAGAATTAGACTTAGAAATACACAGTAGCGGGTGTGTGTGAAGTTATTCTGAATGACCCAATGTGCACCTTGAATATTATATACCCTTTTAGGGATAGATTTCAAATAGCTCTGATATAGCAGAAACCACTAAATTATGAAATTGCTAAATTGGGAATTGTATTTCAACCCAGAACAAAAAATGTGCTTTGACGGACACTAAATAACTTTCCCAGCCACAACAGGACAGCGTTAACGAGAGATTTAGCAGGATATAAATTTGAGGCCTAGTATTTAGGCGCTGGGTGACAGGTATGGGTTTAGTGACAGAATTAGACTTAGAAATACACAGTAGCGGGTGTGTGTGAAGTTATTCTGAATGACCCAATGTGCACCTTGAATATTATATACCCTTTTAGGGATAGATTTCAAATAGCTCTGATATAGCAGAAACCACTAAATTATGAAATTGCTAAATTGGGAATTGTATTTCAACCCAGAACAAAAAATGTGCTTTGACGGACACTAAATAACTTTCCCAGCCACAACAGGACAGCGTTAACGAGAGATTTAGCAGGATATAAATTTGAGGCCTAGTATTTAGGCGCTGGGTGACAGGTATGGGTTTAGTGACAGAATTAGACTTAGAAATACACAGTAGCGGGTGTGTGTGAAGTTATTCTGAATGACCCAATGTGCACCTTGAATATTATATACCCTTTTAGGGATAGATTTCAAATAGCTCTGATATAGCAGAAACCACTAAATTATGAAATTGCTAAATTGGGAATTGTATTTCAACCCAGAACAAAAAATGTGCTTTGACGGACACTAAATAACTTTCCCAGCCACAACAGGACAGCGTTAACGAGAGATTTAGCAGGATATAAATTTGAGGCCTAGTATTTAGGCGCTGGGTGACAGGTATGGGTTTAGTGACAGAATTAGACTTAGAAATACACAGTAGCGGGTGTGTGTGAAGTTATTCTGAATGACCCAATGTGCACCTTGAATATTATATACCCTTTTAGGGATAGATTTCAAATAGCTCTGATATAGCAGAAACCACTAAATTATGAAATTGCTAAATTGGGAATTGTATTTCAACCCAGAACAAAAAATGTGCTTTGACGGACACTAAATAACTTTCCCAGCCACAACAGGACAGCGTTAACGAGAGATTTAGCAGGATATAAATTTGAGGCCTAGTATTTAGGCGCTGGGTGACAGGTATGGGTTTAGTGACAGAATTAGACTTAGAAATACACAGTAGCGGGTGTGTGTGAAGTTATTCTGAATGACCCAATGTGCACCTTGAATATTATATACCCTTTTAGGGATAGATTTCAAATAGCTCTGATATAGCAGAAACCACTAAATTATGAAATTGCTAAATTGGGAATTGTATTTCAACCCAGAACAAAAAATGTGCTTTGACGGACACTAAATAACTTTCCCAGCCACAACAGGACAGCGTTAACGAGAGATTTAGCAGGATATAAATTTGAGGCCTAGTATTTAGGCGCTGGGTGACAGGTATGGGTTTAGTGACAGAATTAGACTTAGAAATACACAGTAGCGGGTGTGTGTGAAGTTATTCTGAATGACCCAATGTGCACCTTGAATATTATATACCCTTTTAGGGATAGATTTCAAATAGCTCTGATATAGCAGAAACCACTAAATTATGAAATTGCTAAATTGGGAATTGTATTTCAACCCAGAACAAGAAATGTGCTTGAACGGACACTAAATAACTCGCCCAGCTACAGCACTAAGGACAGATTTAGCTGGATATAAATTTGAGGCCTAGTATTTAGGCGCTGGGTGACAGGTATGGGTTTAGTGACAGAATTAGACTTGGAAATGCACAGTAGCGGGTGTGTGAAGTTATTCTGAATGTCCCTATGTGCACCTTCAATATGATCTACCCTTTTAGGGATAGATTTCAAATAGCTCTGATATAGCAGAAACCACTAAATTATGAAATTGCTAAATTGGGAATTGTATTTCAACCCAGAACAAGAAATGTGCTTGAACGGACACTAAATAACTCGCCCAGCTACAGCACTAACGACAGATTTAGCTGGATATGAATTTGAGGCCTAGTATTTAGGCGCTGGGTGACAGGTATGGGTTTAGTGACAGAATTAGACTTGGAAATACACAGTAGCGGGTGTGTGTGAAGTTATTCTGAATGACCCAATGTGCACCTTGAATATTATATACCCTTTTAGGGATAGATTTCAAATAGCTCTGATATAGCAGAAACCACTAAATTATGAAATTGCTAAATTGGGAATTGTATTTCAACCCAGAACAAGAAATGTGCTTGAACGGACACTAAATAACTCGCCCAGCTACAGCACTAAGGACAGATTTAGCTGGATATAAATTTGAGGCCTAGTATTTAGGCGCTGGGTGACAGGTATGGGTTTAGTGACAGAATTAGACTTGGAAATGCACAGTAGCGGGTGTGTGAAGTTATTCTGAATGTCCCTATGTGCACCTTCAATATGATCTACCCTTTTAGGGATAGATTTCAAATAGCTCTGATATAGCAGAAACCACTAAATTATGAAATTGCTAAATTGGGAATTGTATTTCAACCCAGAACAAGAAATGTGCTTGAACGGACACTAAATAACTCGCCCAGCTACAGCACTAAGGACAGATTTAGCTGGATATAATTTTGAGGCCTAGTATTTAGGCGCTGGGTGACAGGTATGGGTTTAGTGACAGAATTAGACTTGGAAATGCACAGTAGCGGGTGTGTGAAGTTATTCTGAATGTCCCTATGTGCACCTTCAATATGATCTACCCTTTTAGGGATAGATTTCAAATAGCTCTGATATAGCAGAAACCACTAAATTATGAAATTGCTAAATTGGGAATTGTATTTCAACCCAGAACAAGAAATGTGCTTGAACGGACACTAAATAACTCGCCCAGCTACAGCACTAACGACAGATTTAGCTGGATATGAATTTGAGGCCTAGTATTTAGGCGCTGGGTGACAGGTATGGGTTTAGTGACAGAATTAGACTTGGAAATGCACAGTAGCGGGTGTGTGAAGTTATTCTGAATGACCCTATGTGCACCTTGAATATTATATACCCTTTTAGGGATAGATTTCAAATAGCTCTGATACAGCAGAAACCACTAAATTTTTAAATTGCTAAATTGGGAATTGTATTTCAACCCAGAACAAAAAATGTGCTTTGACGGACACTAAATAACTTTCCCAGCCACAACAGGACAGCGGTAACGAGAGATTTAGCGGGATATAAATTTGAGGCCTAGTATTTAGGCGCTGGGTGACCGGTATGGATTTAGTGACAGAATTAGACTGGGATATGGCCAAAAAATAACCACACTATTGCTGGTTAAATGCACTTGGTGATGGGCGCAGCTTGCCCCTGATGTAGTATATGGCCAAAAAATGAACAGACTATTGCTGGTTAAATGCACTTGGTGTCACAGCTTGACCAACCACACTACTGAGGGTTAAATGCACTTGGTGACGGGCGCAGCTTGCCCCTGATGTAGTATATGGCCAAAAAATGAACAGACTATTGCTGGTTAAATGCACTTGGTGACGGGCGCAGCTTGCCCCTGATTTAGTATATGGCCAAAAAATGAACAGACTATTGCTGGTTAAATGCACTTGGTGTGATAGCTTGACCAACCACACTACTGAGGGTTAAATGCACTTGGTGACGGGCGCAGCTTGCCCCTGATGTAGTATATGGCCAAAAAATAAACAGACTATTGCTGGTTAAATGCACTTGGTGTGACAGCTTCACCCTGATGTAGGCTTTAGCCAAAAAACAAACGCACCATTGAGGGTTAAATGCACTTGGTGACAGGCGCAGCTTGCCCCTGATGTAGTATATGGCCAAAAAATAAACAGACTATTGCTGGTTAAATGCACTTGGTGTGACAGCTTCACCCTGATGTAGGCTTTAGCCAAAAAACAACCACACCATTGAGGGTTAAATGCACTTGGTCGCAGCTTGTGCTGGCGCACCACAAGACACAAAATGGCCGCCGATCACCCCAGAAAAATGTGACTGACAAACGGTCTGGGCAGCCTAAAAACAGTGAGCAATTGAGGATCAGCAGCTCAATGATCCACAGCTGCAGATCGATCAGTTAATCAAGTCCTTTGGAGGAGTTAATCTGCCTAATCTCGCCCTACTGTCGCAGCCGCAACCTCTCCCTACGCTAATCAGAGCAGAGTGACGGGCGGCGCTATGTGACTCCAGCTTAAATAGAGGCTGGGTCACATGGTGCTCTGGCCAATCACAGCCATGCCAATAGTAGGCATGGCTGTGATGGCCTCTTGGGGCAAGTAGTATGACGCTTGTTGATTGGCTGCTTTGCAGCCTTTCAAAAAGCGCCAAGAAAGCGTCACAAAAGCGCGAAGAAAGCGACGAACACCGAACCCGAACCCGGACTTTTACGAAAATGTCCGGGTTCGGGTCCGTGTCACGGACACCCCAAAATTCGGTACGAACCCGAACTATACAGTTCGAGTTCGCTCATCCCTAGTA
Organism: Bufo gargarizans; assembly: GCF_014858855.1. NCBI lineage: Eukaryota > Metazoa > Chordata > Amphibia > Anura > Bufonidae > Bufo > Bufo gargarizans. The sequence continues at coordinate 477,223 of NW_025334171.1, read as the reverse complement.
GTAGGCTTTCGAGCCTATACAGCTTGGAGTAAGACAACATGCATAAAGAGGATGATGTGGTCAAAATACTCATTTGCCTAATAATTCTGCACGTAGTGTATTGAAGACTGCCGCCTATACTTTCTGGGATCAATCGTGGCCACGTGTTTGCTTTATACTCTGTCTTGACATAGTGAGTGATCTCTTGTATTATGGCACGTGCTGGTGGTGGCCTCTCACTATAGTGGGTGTGGAACCGGGGTACAATTGGACGCCTGTATACAGCATGTACTCTCTTTTTCTTTACAGACATCCATTTTTGATTGTCCTATGTGACATGCACATGCCTGATATATCAAGACGTCTGGTACTCTTTTCCTCCCTCTAGACCTCCCAGGAATATCATCTGGTCTAATCTTTTAATTTTGTATGTCTTTGTTCGACACCACCTGCTAGACGGATATATCATGGATACGCCAACATTGTTTGGGCCTCCTTCCGTCTGACATGGTTTCTTTCCTTCCTTCTTTATTGATTTATCTTATTTCATCCACCCCCTGATGATCCCACACCGTGGGGGAAACACGTTGGGGTTGAACACAGACTAGTTCTGTGATATTACTAACTATTACTTTTTGGTGTCTTTGGATTTATGTTATTGTAGTTTACCGCACCGTGTACCTGTTGGTTTCTGACATCAACAGGGCTGCATACACTGTGCATTGCTTGTTTTTTATCCTCCTTGTCCACGCCTACACCAGCCCACCATATATAATCATGGCCTCCAATAACCATATCTAATAGGGTACATCAGGAGTGTCCAGTCAGGTTCGAGGACAGGGGGCCTCCACCATCAGGAGTCGCCCCTGGGCTTAGGGCCTAGTCTTAGGATTTGCAGTTTAGGGCTATTTTTAATATATACATTGGCCAATCACTTCGATGGTCTGGTGTACGCCTGGACATTTGTGGACAATGTGTTTGTTGTAAATAGTAATAAAGTTGATTTATATTTTTTGTTAGGGTTATGCTGTAGCTGGACCACACAAAGCTCAGCATGTGGCCCCATCAGTTTTCCTTCAGGTGAGGTCCTCTTCAGGTATGGCGTTTAGCCTTCTAAGGCTAGGTCTACACGACGACATTTGTCGCGCGACAATTTTTATAATGCCAGTCTATGGGGTCGCACTGCGACATGCGACATGCTGCGACTGCGACGCGACAGTCACAGAAAATCCATTCAAGATGGATTTTTCTGCGACTGTCGCGTCGCAGTCGCAACATGTCGCATGTTGCAGTGCGACACCATAGACTGGCATTATAAAAATTGTCGTGCGACAACTGTTGCGCCCTGTTGCGCGACAAAAGTCATTGTGTAGACCTAGCCTAACAGTGTAATGTCTATTTCCCATACACCAGATGGACCTTTTCTGTGTGTTATATACAGAGAGGTTCTCCTGCTGGTGAGGTCCTCTTCAGACATGGCGTTTAGCCTGCTCACAGTGAACTGTCTATTTCCCATACACCAGACGGACCTTTTCTATGTGTTATATACAGAGAGGTTGTCCTGGTGAGGTCCTCTTCAGGTATGGAGTTTAGCCTGCTCACAGTGAACTATCTATTTCCCATACACCAGACGGACCTTTTCTATGTGTTATATACAGAGAGGTTCTTCTGCTGGTGAGGACCTCTTCAGGTATGGAGTTTAGCCTGCTCACAGTGAACTGTCTATTTCCGATACACCAGACGGACCTTGTCTATGTGTTATATACAGAGAGGTTCTCCTGCTGGTGAGGTCCTCTTCAGGTATGGAGTTTAGCCTGCTCACAGTGTACTGTCTATTTCCGATACACCAGACGGACCTTGTCTATGTGTTATATACAGAGAGGTTCTCCTGCTGGTGAGGTCCTCTTCAGGTATGGAGTTTAGCCTGCTCACAGTGAACTGTCTATTTCCGATACACCAGACGGACCTTGTCTATGTGTTATATACAGAGAGGTTCTCCTGCTGGTGAGGTCCTCTTCAAGTATGGGGTTTAGCCTGCTCACAGTGAACTGTCTATTTCCCATACACCAGACAGATCTTGTGTATGTGTTATCTACAGAGAGGTTCTCCTGCTGCTGAGGTCCTCTTCAGACATGGGGTTTAGCCTGCTCACAGTGAACTGTCTATTTCCCATACACCAGACGGACCTTTTCTATGTGTTATATACAGAGAGGTATATATTACATTCATATATACCCTGCACGTGTAGAGGCACTTTTGTTATATTTACATATAGTCATAGACTACTAATTGCCTACTCTTGACAGGTGCAAATTATGTATTTTGTTTATTTAAAATTTAACTTTTATTGATTGCTTTTTTAATAATAGATAGTTTTAATTTAGTAGGTTATAAAAATGTTCACTATCTATTATTAAAAAAGAAATCAATAAAAGTTAAATTTTAAATAAACAAAATACATAATTTGCACCTGTCAAGAGTAGGCAATTAGTAGTCTATGACTATATGTAAATATAATATACAGAGAGGTTCTCCTGCTGGTGAAGTCCTCTTCAGACATGGGGTTTAGCCTGCTCACAGTGAACTGTCTATTTCCCATACACCAGACGGATCTTGTCTATGTGTTATATACAGAGAGGTTCTCCTGCTGGTGAGGTCCTCTTCAGACATGGAGTTTAGCCTGCTCACAGTGAACTGTCTATTTCCCATACACCAGACGGACCTTTTCTATGTGTTATATACAGAGAGGTTCTCCTGCTGGTGAGGACCTCTTCAGACATGGAGTTTAGCCTACTCACAGTGAACTGTCTATTTCCCATACACCAGACGGACCTTTTCTATGTGTTATATACAGAGAGGTTCTCCTGCTGCTGAGGTCCTCTTCAGACATGGAGTTTAGCCTGCTCACAGTGTCAACTGTCTATTTCCCATACACCTGACGGCAATACAGGTGCAGAAAATGTCTGGCTTTGCAGTTGTAGTAGCAGTTGGTTGCAGCAGTGACAGTGTGGAACATGATGGACAAGGTGCAGGAGATGATGTCTGGCTGTGGTGGGTTTGCAGTGGCGGCAGGAGCGGACATGTTACTACGAACATGTGGACGAACCTAGAAATGATTTTCTTTTGCCAAACATTTGCTAACCAAATCTACCTGTGTCTACTATACACAATTTTTTCCAGAAACAGTTGCTTTACACCCAGATTTTTCACTTTCACAAGGGGTAACAGGACAAAATGCACCCCACGTGATGTTTGGCCGCACGGCAGGCTTCAGAGTGGAAGGAGCACCATATGGGGGTTAGGAGAGAGGATTTAGCTGGAATGGTAATTGGGAGCCATGTTGCATATGAAGACACCCAGAGCTGGCCCTAGAGTGGAAACCCCCAAAAGTGACCCCATTCCAGAAACTACACCCCTGTATCAACATTTTAAGTGGTGGAAAGGGTACTTTTTACCAAATAGGTGTCTCATAGAAGGAAGAAATACTAGAGAGAGGATTTCAAAGCACATATTTGTAAAAATGAAAAATTACTAGCAGTCCCCAATTTTTCACTTACACAAGGGGTTAAAGGAGAAAATGCACCCCAGTATATGTTCTCCATTTTGCGAACACACCATATGTGCTCGTAGCCTGCTGTATTGGCGCACAGCAGGCCTCTACAGGCAAAGTGCAAAATACGGTTTTTGCAGGCCTGAATCGGCAGACATGGATTTTAGCTGCCATTCAAATCGCTTCTGGTTCATGGTCTGACTGTAAATTGGAGTCTGGTAGAAAATGACAGAACTCCAATATTGTCTAACGTTTGGCTTCTTTACTATGCCCGTATGCAGCACAAGTCCCCAAAACTTCATCATCTCTGCTGCATCTACTGGGGTCTAACCTAGGGGTCTAGCGTATGGCGAACTCGGGTTCTGAGCAATGAATTGTTGGGTGTAAAAATTGGTTTGGGCCACCATAAGATTTACAAAATCTTCAGAGAAGATTTTGAAAAAAATCTAGCTCAGTGAAGTCCGCACAGTCTATCAGAGTTCCTGAGTGGCCCACGAACTCCGGAATTTGGGGCTGATAATCGTCAGGGGGTGGGGTCCATGTGGGCTCACTCTGGGGGGCTGCCTCCGCTGCTACCCTGGGGCACCTTCTAAAGCAGGCATGCTTAACCTTAATGTTTTCTCTCACTCCTATTTCTTCTTGTTGCACGTTGAAGCTCTACTTGGAACCTTGTTAAGATCCAACAATTTAGAATAAGATTTTTTGCCATTTTTCAAGTGGTCTCAAACTTTTGATCAGTACTGTATATTTACATTTGGTGATCAGGAAGTCCCCTTGTAGCACAGTCCTCACAGATCAGCAGGGCGGTGTAATGTGCGCATCCGTTAGGCCATTGTTGGTGTCAAGGGCAGTGAGCGTTGGAGGCTTCATCCGAAGGCACTTCGTTTAAAACTTCGGATTAATACTGTACAGTGATTTGTCTCTGTACAGTCTTAGAATGTATGGGCTCCGAGGAGCCGAAGTTAGTTATTCATGAAGTTGCACGAGACTCCATTGAATAACTCAGGTAGTTGATTTTTAAAGTGGAAAAACACTTGAAACCGAACTCTGCTTCGGTCCCGTCTAGAACCTCTGAACCGAAGCAGAGTTCTGTTTAAAGTTTTAAAGTGTTTTTTTCCACTTTAAAGAGGACCTTTCACTACTCTACAAACTAAAAACTAACTATACCTGTGGGCAGAGCGGCGCCCAGGGGTCCCCCTGCACTTACTAGTAAGTCTGGGCGCCGCTCCGTTCGCCCGGTATAGGCTCCGGTGTCTGCGCTCCCTCTGACTGATTTCTTGTAGGAGGCGTGTCCCTTGCTGCACTGCTGGCCAATCGCGGCGCACAGCTCATAGCCAGGCTATGTGGGCGCCACTCTGCCCACAGGTATAGTTAGTTTTTAGTTTGTAGAGTAGTGAAAGGTCCTCTTTAAAAATCCACTACCCGAGTTATTCAATGGGGTCTCGCACAACTTCGTGAATAACTTGCTTCGGCTCCTCGGAGCCCATACATTCTAAGACTGTACAGAGACGAATCACTGTACAGTATTACTCCAAAGTTTTGAATGAAGCATCTGAAGCTTCACTCAACACTGACCATTACAGACGTCTGCGCCCGTCTCTATGCACAGCTACAAGCGCCAAGAATACAGAAGAACTGCAATAAAAAATAAATAAAAAAATAGAGAAATGAACATAAATATATAGAATACATTTTTTTGGGGTTCAACAATAAGTTTTTATTAAAACAGTAAAACCTGCAGCTTTCACTTCGACTTGTACAGTAGAAAATATATAAGAATAAATATCGGGTGCGGAGAAGATGGAAACCTGTTCTATTCAGTAAAACATGTGACATACAACGTGGCCTCCCCAGATAGCAGCCCGCAAACAAAATCACACAGCGCCCCCCCCCCCCTGCATCCAATATTACTCCCCCCCCCCTCTGCGCAATATTACAATGCCCCCCCGCATACAATATTATACGGGCAAACGCCCCCCCCCTCCATGCAATATTATACGCCCCCCCCGCATACAATATTAAACGCCCACCCCCGCATACATTAACCCGCTGAAACCCCCATAATGACCAGGCCACTTTTTACACTTCTGCACTACACTACTTTCACCGTTTATTGCTCGGTCATGCAACTTACCACCCAAATGAATTTTACCTCCTTTTCTTCTCACTAATAGAGCTTTCATTTGGTGGCATTTCATTGCTGCTGACATTTTTACTTTTTTTATATTAATCGAAATTGACCGAAATTTTTGAAAAAAAATGACATTTTTCACTTTCGGTTGTAAAATTTTTCAAATAAAACTACATTTCTATATACATTTTTCTCTAAATTTATTGTTCTACATGTCTTGGATAAAAAGAAATGCAATAAGTGTATATTTATTGGTTTGCACAAAGGTTATAGCGTTTACAAACTATGGTGCAAAAATGTGAATTTCCGCTTTTTGAAGCAGCTCTGACTTTCTGAGCACCTCTCATGTTACCTGAGGTTCTACAATGCCCAGACAGTAGAAACACCCCACAAATGACCCCATTTCGGAAAGTAGACACCCTAAGGTATACGCTGATGGGCATAGTGAGTTCATAGAACTTTTTATTTTTTGTCACAAGTTAGCAGAAAATTATGATTTTTTTTTTCCTTACAAAGTCTCATATTCCACTAACTTGGGACAAAAAATAAAAACTTCCATGAACTCACTATGCCCATTACGAAATACCTTGGGATGTCTTCTTTCCAAAATGGGGTCACTTGTGGGGTATTTATACTGCCCTGGCATTTTAGGGGCCCTAAAGCGTGAGAAGTTTGGGATATAAATGTCTAAAAAATTTTACGCATTTGGATTCCGTGAGGGGTATGGTGAGTTCATGTGAGATTTAATTTTTTGTCACAAGTTAGTGGAATATGAGACTTTGTAAGAAAAAACTAAAAAAATCAATTTCCACTAACTTGTGCCCAAAAAAATGTCTGAATGGAGCTTTACAGGGGGGTGATCAATGACAGGGGGGTGATCACCCCATATAGACTCCCTGATCACCCCCCTGTAAGGCTCCATTCAGACGTCCGTATGTGTTTTACGGATCCATGGATCAGATCCGCGAAACACATACGGACCTCTGAATGGAGCCTTACAGGGGGGTGATCAATGACAGGGGGTGATCAGGGAGTGTATATGAGGGGATCACCCCCCTGTCATTCATCACCCCCCTGTAAGGCTCCATTCAGACGTCCGTATGTGTTTAGCGGATCCGAAAAAATCATACGGACGTCTGAATGGAGCCTTACAGGGGGGTGATCAGGGAGTCTATATATTGTAGTAAATAGTGTTTGGACAAGGTGGTCGCACTAGCTCCATGGAAGTGAATCGAGCTGTGGGCATGCATGTGCGCAACGGCTGCTTCCTCATGGGACAGCTCAGCGGTACTTGCCGACCCCAGTTCCTGTGATCTTTGAGGTCCCAGTGGTCGTACCTCCAGTGATCAAACACATCCCTCATCCAGTGGATAGGGAATACGTGTTAATAATAGCACAGCCCCTTTAATAAATTGGTTGGCCAATTCCAGTGAAATTAGTGGATTTCTGGATTGTGTATGACCCACTTAGGCTATGTTCACACAGAGTTTTTCTTTGCAGAAAAATCTATTATATCAGATTTGAAGGGAGTACGACGTCGCATAATACAGATGGGAATTTGTTGGTTTTTTTTCTCCCCACTTTCCAAGAGTCATAACTTCTCTTGATATAACCATGTGTATTGTTGGATTTGCTTTCATTGACATAGCCAGGCAGTGGCAAAGCAGCCAGGGAGGGGATGGCTTCAGAAATGAGTGGAGCTTGGGTGCAACAAGAGCAATGGTGACACCTTCTTTCCACCAAAGCCCTAAGTTGAATGTTCAGATAGCCTCGGATCAACAGAAAAAAAAACGTTGTTTTCAGGTTATAGGGAGGTTGCTGGTGACGCATAGTGAATGCTGTAAAATCCAAACCCACAAAACTATGCCGGAAATGCCTTTTTTTCCAGTTCCGCCCTATTTGAATTTTTTTTTCCAGCTTCCCACTACATCGCATGCAATCTGGTGCCAATAGACAGTGCAGAACAAAGAGGACTGCACCCCGTGTGTATTTGTATTTATACTTAATTACATCACTGTTAGGCCCCTTTCACACGGGCGAGTTTTCCGTGCGGGTGCGATGCGTGCGGTGAACGCATTGCACCCGCACTGAATCCTGACCCATTCATTTCTATGGGGCTGTGCACACGAGCGGTGATTTTCACGCATCACTTATGCGTTGCGTGAAAATCGCAGCATGCTCCTCTTTGTGCGTTTTTCACGTAATGCAGGCCCTATAGAAATGAATGGGGTTGCGTGAAAATCGCATGCATCCGCAAGCAAGTGCGGATGCGGTGCGATTTTCACGCATGGGTTCTAGGTGACAGTCTATTCACTGTATTATTTTCCCTTATAACATGGTTATAAGGGAAAATAATAGCATTCTGAATACAGAATGCTTAGTATAATAGTGCTGGAAGGGTTAAAAATAATAAAAAAGTTAACTCACCTTCTCCTCCTGTTCGCGTAGAGGCCGGTCTGTTCTTTAGCTGTGGCTGAAGGACCTTTGATGACGTCAGATCACATGCTCCATCACCATGGTGATGGACCATGTGATTGGAGCATGTGATCTGACATCACCTCAGGTCATTCAGTCCACAGCTAAAGAACAGACCGGGATCTACGCTAACAAGAGGAGAAGGTGAGTTAACTTTTTTTTATTATTTTTAACCCTTCCAGCACTATTATACTAAGCATTCTGTATTCAGAATGCTATTATTTTCCCTTATAACCATGTTATAAGGGAAAATAATACAATCTTCAGAACATCAATCCCAAGCCCGAACTTCTGTGAAGAAGTTCGGGTCTGGGTACCAAACATGCGTGATTTTTCTCACGCGAGTGCAAAACGCATGACAATGTTTTGCACTCGCGCGGAAAAATCGCGCATTTTCCCGCAACGCACCCGCCTCTTATCCGGGCAAAAAACATGACGCCCGTGTGAAAGAGGCCTTAGGGCTCATGCACGCGGCCGTGTTTTTCAGTCTGCAAATTGCGGATTCCCCAAAACATGGATCCTGGCCGAGTGCATGCCACCCTTTATTTTTTAGCCCCATTGAAATGAATGGGTCCACATCTAATCTGCAAAAATATGTGTATCAGATGCCGATAGAAACTTTGGCCTCGTGCATGAGCCTTTATGTATACCGTATATACTGATTCAATATAGGTTATTTAATAGCTTTTTCTTGGTCTTTTTTTTCTCTCTTTTCACATTTTGTTCTCCTTATTTATAACTTTTTTATACACCTGGGGTACATTTTGACACATTTACACTTCTTGAAAATACACACCTACTATATATCCAGAAAAAAAGAGATCCAAAGCATGGCACTCACCATAAAATCCTTCCTTTATTTAATCCAGCAAGGACAGAAGGGTAATGCAGGAGAGCAGTCAGCCTACGGCCGTTTCACGTCACAGACGTGGAGATTTTAATGGTGTGTCCGCAATCTGGACAAGAATAGGCATTTCTATCATAGGGCCGGCCATGTGCGGTCTGCAAAATGCGCAATGCACACAGCCATTACGTGTGTTTTGCGGATCGGCAATTTGCAAGCCGCAAGATACTTAGGGCTGTTTCCAACGAGCGAGTCCATTGCGGGAATCACGCTCCGTGTGTGAGTGTGATCCTCCGCTCTGGACTTGCAGGAGCGCACGGCATTATCATGATTTATAATGCTATGTGTCTCTGCTTGACCTTATTTCTACAGAATCATAGTGACAGCTTTATGTCAGTATGATTCTGTGGAAGAGACACATAGCATTATAAATCATGATAATGCTGTGCGCACCTGCAAGTCCATAGCGGAGGATAAGGCTCACACACGGAGCGCGATTCCCGCAATGGACTCGCTCGTGTGAAACAGCCCTTAGGCCTCTTGCTTCGTGTGCGCCCCGTGGCTGTGCTGCGGGCCGCAATGCACAAACACCCACCGTGGGGCAGCCGCAGCGGATCGTGGACCCATTCAGTTTAATGGGTCCGCGATCTGGCCGTTCCGCAAGAAGATAGGACATGTTCTATCTTTTTGCGGAACGGAAATACGGGACGAAACCCCACGGAAGCACTCCTTAGTGCTTCCGTTCTTCTGTTCCGCACTATTCCGCATCTCCGGATTTGCGGACCCATTAAAGTGAATGGGTCTCCATCTGTGATGCGGAATGCACACGGAATGGTGCCCCTGTATTTCGGATCCACAAATGCGTCCACGGAGCGCACACGTTTGTGTGCAATAAGCCTTAAAGAGGACCTTTCACCAGAATTAAACTTCTAAAGTAACTATACAGGCATGTAGAGCGGCGCCCAGGGACCCCCCTGCACTTACTGTTATACCTGGGCGCCGCTCCGTTCTCCCGGTATAGGCTCTGGTATCTTCATATGTTAGGCTCCACCCAGGGGAACCTGCCGGCGCCTCCTTCTCCCATGCTGCAGCGCTGGCCAATCACAACGCTCAGCTCATAGCCTGAGAGGCTTTTTTCTCTCTCAGGCTATGAGCTGAGCGCTGTGATTGGCCAGCGCTGCAGCATGGGAGAATGAGCCTACGGCAGGTTCCACTGGGTGGAGCCTAACTATGAAGATACCGGAGGCAATAACAGAAGAACGGAGAGGCGCCCAGGTATAACAGTAAGTGCAGGGGGGTCCCTGGGCGCCGCTCTACATCCCTGTATAGTTACTTTAGAAGTTTAATTCTGGTGAAAGGTCCTCTTTAAGGCCACCTGAATGAGCCCTTACAATGATCTTCTGTGAAGAAAAATATATAAAGCCAACAGGGGGCGCTTTCAGCTATGTGAGAGCGACTCCTGTTGGCTGTAAAGTGAACTGTGGTCCTGCTGTCTGAATTAACCCCTTTCTGCCCTGACCACATTTACTGCAAACTAAAATCATAACTAATTTGTTTTAGTGGAAACTAGAAAAAAAATCTCTTATTTTCACAGACTGTGTCACTATGGATGGTTGGCAGCTCTGGCATGGATTTTAATTGTGCCCCTATTGGCAGGGTTTGCCACTTGAATGGCAGCCAAGCTTCAATAACCTGGCATGTCTGCTTCCGGCTCCATTCTCTGTGTTAGTTATGATGCTGCCGCAAAGCAAACAGATGGAGGTGCAGATCTTGGATCCCCACTGATTGGATATTGATGAGCTATACTAAGAATAGGTCATCAATATCTAAAAGCCCTTTAAATATCAACATTCATGCTTTATTTTGCTTGTGGAGGTGCTGCAGAGGCATTGAATACTTGCTGCTCCACCGCAGATTTCTGCTGCTTCTTGGAGGTCCCAGCAACGTGACACTCTGTGATCATCTTAGAATTAAAAAAGAAAGTGTTCAAACCCTTTAAGACCCACTGTACTAAGATCTATGTGCCAGTGCTATGACAGTAGTAAGGCACTAGTGATGTAGGAGCCACATGATGCCAACAAAGGGCTCACTGCTACAATGTGTTATTACCAGCTATGATCTTGTATATTGCAGTGTGTTTATTTGGCTTTTTTCAAGATTTATAATATTTTTTTCAACACCTTCAGTAAGGGCTCATGCACAGAAATGTTTTTTGTGTTCAGTATACTGGCCATTTTTTTTAGTTCAGCATGCGTTACTTATACTGAACCATTCATTTCATTGGGTCAGCAAAAAAAACTTAAGTGTCTCCGTGTGCATTCCGTTTCTGTATTTCCGTTCCGTTCAAAGATAGAACATGTCCTATTATTGCCCACAAATCACGTTCCGTGGCTCTATTTAAGTCAATGGGTCCGCCAAAAAAAAGAAACACATATGGAATGTACTCCGTATGTCTTCCGTATCCATTCCGTTTTTGCGGAACCATCTATTGGAAATTTTATGCCCAGCCCAATTTTTTCTATGTAATTACTGTATACTGTAAATGCCATACGGAAAAACGGAACCGGAAACACTACTAAAACAAAAAACGGAAAAACAGATCAGTTGAAAACGGCCTGCAAAACACAGAAAAAGCCATACGGTCGTGTGCATTAGCCCTTTTTTTTTCCTGGTTCAATTTTTATTGAGGTTTTTAGTGTAATGTATTCTTTAAAGTAACGTGATACAAACTTGTAATAAAGATGCATTATGAGAGAGCACGCATAACATTCAGTGCTCAAAAATAGTAAACCACGCAACGACGAGGATGAGGACAATTAAGGAAACATAGAACTTAACAACTGATAAAATAAGAGAGAGACAAATAAAAAAAAAGGAAACAAAAAGACAGTGGGGGGGAAGAAGAAAGGTAAGGAGGGGTTAGGAGCTAAATATGTAGAGTTTACATCTGTATGTTCTTCCGGAATGTCTCCGATGAGCGGAACGCGCCCCACAAACTTCAAGAATCGTGAGGATTCCAAGGGTGTCACACTAATTAGGTCCTCCATTCTCTGGTATACAGTGATCTCTTCGAACCATTCCTCCGGTGAGAGAGGGGGATTTCCAGTGTCGTGGGATAACTGCTTTTGCTGCCTGAATCATGTATTTAAAAAGTGAGTTCTTGTAGGCTGGAACATTTAGGTTGAGTACAAATAATAGAAGAGCTTCAGGGGAGTTCTGTACATGCCTCCAAGTCCTTCTGGAATTGCTGGAGAAGAGGGAAGTTTAATCTAAAAAGTCACAAACTTTCAGCTGTGATTTTTATACCTAAATATGTTATCCCATTTGATGGCCAGGCAAAGGGGAAAGAGGTTTTAAGGGAAGAGAACAAGGCATTGGGTAGGGAGACATTTAGGGCCTCAGATCCGCGAAAAACGAAAGCCGCCCGCAATTTGCGGAACAGAACAGGCGGCCGTCAATATAAATGCCTATTCTTGTCTGCAAAGAGCGGACAAGAATAGGACATGTTATATTTTTTTTTGCGTGGCCGCGGAATGGAGCAACGGATGCGGACAGCACACGGAGTTCTGTCCGCATCTTTTGCGGCCCCATTGAAGTGAATGGGTCCGCATCCGAGCCGCCAAAACAGCGGCTCGGATGCAGACCCAAACAACGTCCGTGTGCATGAGGCCTTAGTCATATTGATTTTAAAATTGGTCCAGTCAGCGGGAAATCTCACTGAGCAAAGATGACAGGGAAATGTGGGGATTGGTTATATAGAGCAGGAGGTCATCCGCGAAAGCCGCACATTTATATTCATGATCTCTAATTTTTACTCTGGAGATGTCCAAGCTGGCACGTATGGAGGACATAAGATGCTCCATAACCAAGACGTAAAGCAAAGGAGACAATGGACAGCCTTGTCTCATCCCATTGTGAATGAGAAAGGGGGGGGGGGGGGGGGGGAGTGCCACTGATTTTAAATCGTGTTGTTGGTAAAAACTGAGAATCTTCGACAGAAATCCCGGACCTATACCCAGATGTGAAAGGACAGTGTGGATAGAGTGCCAGGAGATGCGGTCGAAGGTTTTCTCAGCGTCTAAGGACAAGATCATGAGGGGGGTATTGTTTGTATTTGCATGATGGATGATATCTAGTGTTTTCAGGGTGTTGTCCCGAGCCTCCCGCCCCGGCATGAATCCCACCTAGTCGGGTGGATGAGCGAGGGTAGAAAGGCATTCAGTCTATTAGCCAGTAATTTGGCAAATATTTTAAGATCTACATTTAGGAGGGAAATAGGACGATAACTAGCACATAAGTGCGGGTCCTTACCAGGTTTAGGGATGACTGCAATATGGGCCTCAGTGGTTTGTGCCGGGAAGAGAAGCCCAGGGGACACCGCATGAAAGACCCGGAGTAAGAAAAGGGAGAGAGAGGTCGAGAAGGACTTGTAGAACCTGTCTGGTCCTGGGCTCTTGCCCCCAGTAGGGATTTGAGAACCGCTTGGAGTTCTACCTCCGTGAATGGTGTTTCTAAACTAGCAGACTCCAATTCAGATAACTTGGGGGGCTGAGAGAGGGGTTCAGGCATATGTTCTGGTTGCACTGGGGAAGAGCAGGGTAGATTGTATAGCTCAGAGTAGAAAGAGGGGAAGGAAGAGGCAATATCTGTGGTGGTGTGTACCATGTGATCCGCAAAGTTTGTGATAGGATGTGGGAGACAATCAGTTTTCCCCTGAAAGCCCTTGCCAGCAAACGCCCACTCTTTTTGAAACTTTTTTTTTTTTTAAACTCTGGTACGATTTCTGAGATTTTAATACTGATGACCTATTATCAGGATAGCTCATCAGTATCTGTTCACTGTGGGGGGTCTGACACCCGGGGCCCCCGCCGTTCAGCTGTTTGAGAAGGCACCGACGCTCCTGTGAGTGCAGCGGCCTTCTCGCAGCTTTGCCTAGGCCAGTGATGACAAGGTCATCTGTCATGAGGCCTAGGCGGCGCTCAGCCCCATTGAAATCAATGGGGCCCAGCATGATACCAAGCACAGACGCTATACAAAGAGAAGGCTGCGGTGCTCCCAGCAGCACTGGTGCCTTCTCAAATTGCTGATCCGGGTCCTGGGTATCAAACTCCCGCTGACCAGATACTGATAACTTATAATGAGGATCCGTCATTAGTATTAAAATCTCGGAAAACCCTTTCAAAGTGTTTTATACGTTCATATGAACCCATCTTACAAGGTATACTGTCACATAAAATCAGCAAGACATACTTCAGCATCTTTTATTAACGACTTTAAAAGGAACGTACACGAAAGAAAACATAGAAATACTCATTACAGTACTAAAAACCTCCATTTCTCACGTGTGTATTTTGGCAGTTTTTATGTCACAGTTATACAACACAAATGTACACACTTAGTCTACATTTTTACAGCGTTCTCTAAAAATAAAACACTTATAGTAACCATTGACCATACTCATTGTGGAAACACAATTCATGTCAAACCAAAGGTGCCTTTCTTCTCTTGACTATATAAAATAAAGTGAAATGAGAGAGCTAAACACAGAATTAAAGGTGGTGTCCAGGTGTTTACAGCTCACCAAGCACATTTCCGCACATTGTACAGTGGCTGTGCTTGGTATTGCAGCTCAGCCCCATTCACTTGAATGAGCTGCTCCCTGGCCATGTGACCGATAAATGTCATGTCACTGGCGTAGGAAGAGACCGCAGAGCTCACAGGAGCTCTTCAAACAGCTGATCGGCAGGGGTGCTGCGAGTTGGAGCCCCGCCAATCTAATGTTGATGACCTATCCTGAGGATCGGCCATCAATATCAAAATCTCTAAAAAAAAACTTTAACTATCCATCTGGCTAATTCACTGTACCATTTGTAACTGCTCAACCAAACCTCTATTCACTGTACTAATCCAGGGGTGTTTTATACTACTCAAAATTTATCTCTGCATTCAGTCTGTAAAGCAACGGATTTGTGCGGCCGGCAGGCTCTTATTTACTTGTGATCACGTGTGGTCAGAATTCTTGGGCTAATGCAGCAGCCAGGTCATAGGCTGAAGGATAATTAGAAGCTCTAGATATTGGGCAAAGAGTTTTTTTTTTTTTGTATATTGAAAATCATTTTTGCGATTAACCAAAATGTCTATGTTCATATATCAAAAGAAAGGACATACCACACAGAAGGCTTCTGAGGACAGGAAGATGTCAGCTTGACATTACTGCAGCTATGGCTGGCTTTCAGCCAGGTCATAGGCTGGAGGATAATTAGAAGCTCTAGATATTGGGCAAAGAGTTTTTTTTTTTTTGTATATTGAAAATCATTTTTGCGATTAACCAAAATGTCTATGTTCTTATAGCAAAAGAAAGGACATACCACACAGAAGGCTTCTGAGGACAGCTAGACATTACTGCAGCTATGGCTGGCTTTCAGGCTTGTCTACAAACTTAAATTCTTCAAAACGTATTCCCATCTCATAAAGCAATGCAATTACTATATTATCGGGGTGGGACCAATCTTAGAGATCCCCACTGACTTGTAGAACGAAGGAGCCAAAACAAAGATTCAACGAGGTGGCCTCTTCACTATTATCCCAGCATAGCGGCACTCCCGGCCAACCTTTAATTCTCAGGATCGGTGAAGGTACCAGAGGTCCATCACAAAGTGATTGCAGATTCTAATGATATGCCGTCGCTTGATGATATGGGAATACTTCTTTGAGCGTTATTTCAATCTTAAATGGGTTGTCTAGGAATACATAATGTTTCCCTGATTCCCACAGCCTGCCTCTGCTAGGGAAAGGTTTCATACTTACCGGCTCTTCACCAGTTTGGTGCACTGGCTCCCATGTGTCCATCCTCCTGTCTGCATTTTGTTTCTTCCTCCTCAGCATGGGCATGGTCACCTGCTCTGCTGCAGCTATCCACTGGCTTCAATGGTAAGGTATCCACAAGAGATATGTCACTGCTGAAGACAGTCATTGGCTGCAACAGAGCAGGTGACCATGCCAATACCAGAAAGAAAGAAAAAAAACCGCAGACAGGAAGGTGGACATATGGAAGCCAGCCCACAGGACCACAGTGATGGACAGTATTTAAGTATGATTCTTTCCTTAAAGGGGTTGTCTCATCATAGACAATGGGGGCATATCACTAGGATATGCTCCCATTGTCTTATAGGTGCGAGTCCCACCGCTGGGACCCGCACCTATATCGAGAACGGAGCCCCGCAAGGTGCTGGAGGACTCCGGTCCGGCCACCACCAAGCCGGCTCCCCATAGAAGTGAACCTCGCATGACCAGCCACCGCTCCTATTCACTTCTATGGGCTCAACGGAAATATAGGCTATTTTCGCCAGCCCCATAGAAAATGAACGGAGGGCGGCTGCGCATGCGCAGTGTGCCTTCCTTCACTTTCAGGGCTCCGTTCTCGATATAGGCACGGGTCCCACTATAAGACAATAGGGGCATAGCCTAGTGATGTGCCCCCATTGTCTGTCATGAAACAACTCCTTTATTGAATGCAGGCTGCAGGAATTAGGTAAATTAATTTTTTATTGCATTTCCACAGGTCCCACGTTTAGGACCATCGCCTCCATTCAGTACAACAGAGTAGTCTATGAGTGTTACAGAAAGGGCTGGCACAAACCGATGTGAGGCCTGCACCAGTTATGGCATAGTCTATGGATATGTAATGATGCTGAAGATGGCAATACCCCTTTAACTGTCTTTACCTTTAAGACAAATATTTCCATCATTTCTGTTCAACTGAAAAATTAGACGACCATTTACATTCAAATTGTTAGAATGGTGGTCAACGCCAATCAACCCCTGTAACAATCTGACAAATCATAATTTTTATGATCTTTTTGTAAATTTACCGTACTTTGGGCAACTCATTTTACAACTGCTGAAAATTGTTAACAGACCTTTTCATTCAATACTATATGAATGATGCTCAGACATCAGAAGATGGCCACCTAAAGCCACACGTCACAATTAAATGAAAGTGATCCGATTTTTGTGACATGGGCTATTCCCTGATGACCTTTAATCAGTTAATTGCATGTTTGACTTTCTGCCCCCTAGCAGATTTTGCCACCGTTAACTAAACATTCTGGTATTTTCTTTCTTTCAGGCCTCATGCAAACGGCTGTTGTGCAGCTGTTCCGTGCATTAGGGACCACTATTTGAGGTCCCCAATGCACGGGCAACGTCCTGTGTGGCGGCCAGGACAGATGGAGACCCATTTAACTTGAATGGGTCCGTGATCCGTCCGCACCGCAAAAAAATAGAACATGTTCTATTTTTTGGCGGTGCGGAGGCACAGACAGAAACACCACGGAAGCACTCCGTAGTGCTTACGTGGGGTTCCGTGCCTCCGTTACGCACCGCAGCTCCAGATTGCATCCTTGATACGGGTGCACACGGCCGGTGCCAGCATATTGCGGACCCACTGTTTGCAGGCCGCAATATGGCCACGGCTGGGCAATGGCCGTGTGCATGAGGCCTCAGATTTAGTAATGCTTCCTAGAACTAGACTTGAGATGTATTACAGCACATCTTTACACATTTGCCCACTTTCCCCTAAGACAAGGCACCCATTTAACGAGGCACAAACAGCGTCTAAAATAGATAACAAACCTGGTGTAAGGCAAGTACACCAGTCCTTTGCCTCAACTTCAGCCATAATTGTGGACGGTTGCGGATGCGGCCGGAAGCAGACTGGATTCCCACCGAGTCCAATTATAGTCAATGGGTCTGGCGGTACTCCAGCCTTTTCTGGCTATGACAGATACTATATCCTTAATAAGTCCCCGACGGCCTACTGGAAGAATTTACCGTTAGTGTGAAGCTAGCCTTATAAGAACAGCTGCTGCATGAGCCAAGATACAACCGAAGAATGATTAACAATATTCCTATAGCCTGTTTAATGCAGAATGTATTACTGAAACACTTTGGAGGCGAATCTATCAAAACTGGTGCAAACGGAAACTGGCTTAGCTGCCTATAGCAACCCATCAGACTGATCTTTTCATTTTCCAAAGGAGCTCTGAAAAATGAAAGATGGAATCTGATTGGTTGCTGTGGGAAACATAGCTAGTTTTCCATTGCACCAGTTTGATAAATCTCCCGTTTCAGCAGTTAGGCCTAGTTCACACTTCAGTGATTTGATCAGTGACTTTTATCGGTGATTGTGAGCCAAAACCAGGTGCAGATCAAAAACACAGAGCAGGTGCAGATCTTTCCATTACACCTTATCTCTGTGGTGGCTCCAATCCTGGTTTTTAGCTCACAATCACTGATGAAAATCACTGACCAAACACTGACGTGTGAACTAGGCCTAAGTTTATTAAATGCATCTCACGCTGGTGCCCGTATTCCTGTGCTCCTGACTGGATGGACAATGACCATTCTTATCTACTGAAAATCTGGAAATTGTCCTTTTATTGTCTCTGATTTGCATCACTTCTATCTCCCACTGGATACTGTCAATATGACATAAAATGGGCAATAATGAATCCATTATGTAAACCATTAACAGTACAGAGCAAGGGTTTAAGAACACTGCCCCATTCCCCCTGACCCGTGTAGACCTGCAATTAACCCTGCTGGTGCTAGTCTGGAAATAAGGAGACTTGTGCTGTCTCGTGAAGAGTTACACAGTGCTAAGTGACCCACGTAACAGTATGACATTTGCATGATATTTGAATATCCCAATTTCCATAGCAGAGGGGTGTGTGGCCTCCTATGAAATATTAGAATCTCCACCATCTTCTGCATGTTCTGTTACTACTGTGACAATGGCCAAGGTTCATGAAAAGTGGAAGCAAACAGTAATGGACACATTGGACTCAAGTGTCTGTAGGACTGGATGTGCATTGTCACTATAAGCTATGCTGCTATGATATCAGTCAGTGTAACCATTAGTCTGTGATCGGATTCATATGGGGTCATTTATCAAACTGGTGTAAAGTAGAACTGACTTAGTTGCCCATAGCAGCCAATCAGATTCCAGCTTTCATTTTCCAAATGACCTGTCAAAAACAAAAGGTGGAATCTGATTGGTTGCTATCGGCAAATAAGCCAGTTCAACTTTACACCAGTTTGATAAATGACCCCCAATAGTGTTTTAATGAAACCGTACAGGAATGAATTGTGCTGAACTGTGATCCTTTGTGCTTCTTCTACGGGGAGGGAGGGACACTAGACAGATCTAGACTTCCTGAGTCAGGGGAAAGTGAGGCTTCTGGTCTCTGGCACTACTGTTAGGCCTCTTTCACACAAGCGATACGGTCAGGATCTGTTCAGGGAAAAACTGGTTTTGTCTGCAACTGCATTTTTCCGGGCAAATGCAATCAGTTTTTGACACGTTTTTCAACATCTAGCATCCATCAGTGAAAATCACATTGCATCCGGATGCCTTGCGTTTTTTACTTCTATGGAGCCAGGGCTGAGTGAAAAATGCACAATATATAGAACATACTGTGATTTTTCCTGAACGAAAAGTTGATGCATGTAAAGCAATGAAACGTACACAGACCCATTGAAAGGAATAGGTCAGAGATCAGTCCGGATGCTATGTGTTCCCAACAAGCATTGCATCTGGATGGAAAATTCTCTGATGTCAAAGAACCCTTAAAGAGTAAGGCCTAATGCACACGACCGCGCCGTTTTTTTCGGTCCGAGAGCCGCAAAAAACGGAAGCCGTCCGTGTGCCTTCCGCAATTTGCGGAACGGAAGGGGGGGCCTATTGTAGACATGCCTATTCTTGTGGACAGCACATTGAAGTGAATGGGTCCGCATCCGAGCTGCAAAAAACTGCGGCTTGGATGCGGACCATAATAACTACGGTCATGTGCATGAGGCCTAAAGCTACTTTCACACAGTCAGTGTTTGGACAGTGTTTTATACGGGATTTCCATCAGTGGTTGTGAGCCAGAACAGGTTGGGTCAAAAACACAGAACAGGAGCCAATCTTTCCATTCTACACTATGGGCCGGATTCATCATTACACTTACATCTTACTCCACTGTTACATATGTCCAAAGTCACTTTTGGCTAAGTCATATTTAGTAATGGCCCTTTAATACTGTGATAAATGTGGTTTAACGGTAGCAGTTTATCCTTCAGTAAGCGGCTTTACAAAAGTCACACGACTTTACGAAAAAGTCGCATGTTCCATTAAAAAGTCGCATATGATAAACATGGTTCTCACTGGAGTGAAATTGCGCATTTCTTTGTGAATTTTTAAATAGTCCCATTAGTAAATCTGTCTAGAGATCTATTTACATAAGAAAACACGCCCACTTTCAGAAAGCTGGCGAGCATAGCGCAGAGCCAATAAAATTCGCAAAAATTTGCGACTTTTTCACTCCATTATTTTGACTCGAGCTAATGATAAATCTGGCCCTATCTCTTGTGTAGGTTCCACTCCTGGTTTTGGCTCACAATCACTGATGGAAATCGCTAACCAAACACTGACTGTGTGAAAGCGACCTGTCCTAGGAAGCGGTGGGGGTGCGAGTGCTGAAATCCCCACCAATCACTGAAAGGAAGGGGCAAAAGTTTTTACTCAACTGATGTGCCCAGCTGTGATCGGCTCTCTTCGGGGGCTCATAGACTTCTAGAGATCGGTGGGAGTCTCAGCATCCAGATCCACAACAATCAAAATTTCTAAATATCTGATCTGGTCAGGAGTTTTGTGAAATCACAGTTATCTTCCACTAATATTTGCTGATTCATATGCTATTTAGCAACAGAAATGTAGAATTGGAACACATTCGTCTTCTGCTCAATCCCTGTTGAATTAGTATATAAATGGGCAGCCTCATAGTCCCTAAAAATATGTTTACTGGGATACGTATAGGGGCTTCATTGTAATGAAGAAAGAATATTTCTGTGTTTATAAAATTTATTTTCACCAGAAACAGCGCCACTTCTGTCCGTGGACTGTACTGCGGCTCAAGCCCATTCAAGTGAATACTGCTGAGCCGCAATACAACCTTTGGACAAAAGCTAGTTTCTAGAAATAAACTAAACCCATTTTTCATAGTCCCATACCAATCCTTTTAATGCAGCCTAAATCTGCATTTCCAATGCGCTAAGAAAAAGTCATGGTTACCTGCTAGTACTAACCCATAAGCCTTAAAGGGCATCTGTCAGCAGATTTGTACCTATAAAACTGGCAAATGTTGCATGTGCGCTTGGCAGCTGAAGACATCCGTGTTGGTCACATGTTCAAATTTGCCCGCATTGCTAAGAATAACAATGTTTTCATATATGCAAATTAGACTCTAGGAGCAACGGGGGCGTTGCCATTAGACTTAGAGGTTCTGCTCTGTCTGCAACCGTTGTGTCCTCTGCACTTTGATTGACAAGGCGTGATGACATTTACAATGCCTGGCCCTGTCAATCAAAGTGGAGAGGGCACGGCAGGTGCAGAGAGAGAGCAGAGCCTCTAGGTGTAACGGTAACGCCCCTGTTGCTCCCAGAGGCTCATTTATATATATTAAAACATAATTTTTCTCAGCAATGCGGGCACATATGAACATGGGACTTACACAGATGTCTTCAGCTGCCAAGTGCACATGTAACAGGCCAGCCGGTGTCCTAGGTACAAATCTCTTGGCAGATGGCTTTTAAATGTATGACCAGCTTCCATTTACAACAAATGCATTCAAAACTTAATGGATTACAATTGAACTTGATCACTAGCAGCCAATGCCCCTGGATTTCATGACATGAGGTCCTCACATTTCTGCTAATACAGTTTGGGTTCTGTTATGGATTTGGCTTTTTATAACATCAAATGGCTTACTAATAATTATCAGCAACAGCAATTAAGTTAGAAATCTGGAAAAGAATTAGCGCTGTGACTTAAAATGGTATTTTTCAGTAAAAAGAATATTGATTCTCCACAGCCCTTGTCCTACTCCGAGACCCATCGGTTTCATGGTAGTCTTCCGTGCTCCCATTTGATGATTCTAGCAATAGCTCTGCACTGTTGCTTCGGCTTCTGGCGCCAAGAGTCCCTTCCACTCTGTGATATGCTGGATGTGCCGAGGAAGAGGAGTTGTCTGGAGGAGTCACAGGCGGAACACTTGTTCCTCCAGAATTAGAAAAGTAGTGTTGGGATTGAGTATCAGTCCTGCAGCTTTGTTGCTGTAAACCAACACCAGAGGGTCCAGGTTCTTAAAAAGAATGAGGGATCAGGTTAAAAAAACGTATACGCTGATCAATGCACAAAGGTTATAAAAAGTTACAACACGTGAGCTGTTTGCATTTAAAAGTATATCATCTTCAAGCCTATTACTGCATGCTTAAAGTTTTTTTTCCCCGAGATTTTAATACTCATGACCTATCCATTCGGTGGGGGTACAACACCCAGGATCCCCCCCGATTAGCTGTTCAAGAAGGCAGCGGTGCACTCAGTAGCGCTTCAACCTTCTCCAGCTTTTCCTAGGCCGGTGAAGACACGTTCATCAGTCACATGGCCGAGGCGCAGCTCAGCCCCATAGAAGTAAATAGGGCTGAGCTGCAATACCAAGCACAGCAGCTATACAATGTTTGCCTAAAATCTTAGGCCTCTTTCACACGATCGTATGGCTTTTTCAGTGTTTTGCGGTCCGTTTTTAACGGATCCATTATTCCGTTTTTTTCCCGTTGTGTTTCTGTTCTGTTTTTCCATTCCGTTTCAGTATTCAGTATGTGTGAACCCCCCACATTTTTTTATTTGTAGTATACAGTAATTATATGGAAAAAATTGGGCTGGGCATAACATTTTCAATAGAGGGTTCCGCAAGAACGGATACGGAAGACATACGGATGCATTTCCGTATGTGTTCCGTTTTTTTTTGTGGACCCATTGACTTGAATGGAGCCACGGAACGTGATTTGCAGGCAACAATAGGACATGTTCTATCCTTCAATGGAATGGAAATACAGAAACGGAATGCATACGGAGTACATTCCGTTTTTTTTGCGGAACCATTGAAATTAATGGTTCCGTATACGGACAAAAAAAAACGGGCAGTAAAATAAAAATAAAAAATCACGGTTGTGTGAAAGAGGCACTTCAGCTGTTCAACAAACAGCACGAGCCGATGAGTCCTGACATTCATGAGGAAAGGCTCTGCCTGCCCGCACTGAATCCGGACCCATTCATTTCTCTGGGGCTGTGCACATGAGCGGTGATTTTCAGAGGTGAATCGCAGCATGCTCTATATTGTGCGTTTTTTCACGCCCCATAGAAGTGAATGGGGCTGCGTGAAAATCGGAAGCATCTGCAAGCAAGTGTGGATACAGTGAGATTTTCACGCCTGGTTGCTAGGATGAATGTTTATTCACTGTATTATTTTCCCTTATAGAATGGTTATAAGGGAAAATAATAGCATTCTTTAATACAGAATGCTAAGGGTACTTTCACACTTGCGTTTTTCTTTTCCGGCATAGAGTTCCGTCACAGGGGCTCTATACCGGAAAATAACTGATCAGGCATATCCCTATGCATTCTGAATGGAGAGTAATCCGTTCAGTTTGCATCAGGATGTCTTCAGTTCAGTCGTTTTGACTGATCAGGCAAAAGAGAAAACCGTAGCATGCTACGGTTTTATCTCCGGCGAAAAAAACTGAAGACTTGCCTGAATGCCGGATCCGGCATTTTTTTCCATAGGAATGTATTAGTGCCGGATCCGTCCTTCCGGTCTGCGCATACGCAGACCTTTAAAAATGAAAAAAAAAACAAAAAAAAACTGATCCGTTTTGCCTGATGACACCGGAAAAACGGATCCGGTATTGCAATGCATTTTTCTGACTGATCAGGCATTTTTCTGACTGATCAGGATCCTGATTAGTCTGAAAAATGCCTGATCAGTCAGAAAAAATGACATCCGTTTGCATACAGTTTGCCTGATCAGGCAGTCAGTTCAGGCAACGGAACTGCCTGCCGGAATCAAACAACGCAAGTGTGAAAGTGCCCTTAGTAGAAGGTCAATTGAGGGTAAAAAAAAAAAAACTCACCTCCTCCAATTGATCGCGTAGCTGCCGGTCTCCTGTTCTTTCTTCAGGACCTGTGGTGACATCACTGTGCTCATCACATGATCCATCACCATGGTGATGGACCATGTGATGAGCTCAGTGACGTCACCACAGGTCCTGAAGAAAGAACAGGAGACCGGCAGCTACACAATCAATCGAAGGAGGTGAGTTTTTTTTTTTTTACCCTCAATTGACCTTCTACTAAGGGCACTTTCACACTTGCGTTGTTTGATTCCGGCAGGCAGTTCCGTTGCCTGAACTGACTGCCTGATCAGGCAAACTGTATGCAAACGGTCATAAGGTTGCGGCACTCACCGAAGTGTATGACAATTTCTTTTATTGTAGCTTCCTCGACGGGTAGCTTGGAGGATCCAGGGGCGGACACAAAGTTGCGAGCGGCGACGGCCGTTTCGCACGCAAGAACGCGCTTCCTCAGGCCACAAATCGTGGCCTGAGGAAGCGCGTTCTTGCACGCGAAACGGCCGTCGCCGCTCGCAACTTTGTGTCCGCCCCTGGATTCTCCAAGCTACCCGTCGAGGAAGCTACAATAAAAGAAATTGTCATACACTTCGGTGAGTGCCGCAACCTTATTTCTACTTTCTCTCCAAGTTGCAAACTTCCTGCTACAAGTACTTTCCTTGCTGAGCACCACACTGAGAAGTGTCTATCTTACTGCATACGGTCCGGTTTATCACGGCATCATCAGTGTATGCAGTGCCGCCTGACCATCGCTCTTTTGTCTTCTTGTATCCACTAAACATATTAGTGACATGGAAAATTAGAAATGACATCACCAAAAATTCTTAAAAATAAATTTAATATAAAAGCTCAATTTGCGGAACGGGCAGCATATTGTAGAAATACCTATTCTTGTCCGCAAAACGGACAAGATTAGGACATGTTATTTTTTTTTTGCGGTGCCACGGAACGGAGCAACGGATGCGGACAGCACACCGAGTGCTGTCTGCATCTTTTGCGGCCCCACTGAAGTGAATGGGTCCGCTTCCGAGCCGCAAAAACTGCGGCTTGGATGCGGACCAAAACAACGGTCGTGTGCATGAGGCCTTAGGCAAATAAGGACTGCCTGTGGCCCCTGGGCTGCTAGTTGGGTATTACTGGTCTAAATAGTAAATACCAAATAAGGTGTTATTTTCGGAAGTCCTATAGTTGTGAATGGAAAAAGCCATGCATGCTCAGCTTGCTCTCCATTAACAGAGGGCCCATTCCTGAGATAGGAGAGGGTCCCAGAAGTGAGACCAGCCCCTATGCGACATTTATAGCATATTGTATAAATGTTCCAGATGGGAACTCCCCTTTAACCCGTTCGCTACCAGCACCGTACATGTACGGCGCTGAAGCATGTGTAAACATGGCGTCCGCTCGCACATGCTGCGGGCGCCATGGTCGGCAGGTCTCTGCTGTTTCATACAGCAGAGACCTCCGGCTAATTACCATGACCGGCAATAATGCAGATCGCGGTAATTAAAGGTTTTAGATGCTGTGATCAAGCGAGATCATCTAAATGCGCAAAAACCCGGAAGCTCGTGCTGACGAGCCGGTCTGAAACAAATGCGGTGTCCGGGTGCAGGCAGTTCCGAGAACAGCCCGATGAAGGCCCCTGGAGGCTGTTCTCTGAACTTCCTGCTCCCGGTGACCGTATTTTATTTCAGACCGGCTCGCGCACAGGCACAGGTAAGGACTTACCTGTGCATCGCCGGACTTGTGAGTTAATACGGCAGCTCACATGTGTTCGCGGGCGAACATGGCGAACTGTCCATCACTGCTGACGAGGCTTTAAGTATTCATGCTGCAATTCTTATTTTGCCCACCAGATGGCAGGCCAGGATAAGAAATTAGCAACTTCTAGTTTAAATGTAATTTAAAAAATCCCTGATAGAACAAAATCAAAAATTTAAAAACATTATTTATAGGCATATATGAGCTTCAAAATCATCACAAAAAATAAACAAAAATGTTAAAAAATATATACAGTTGTGTTCAAAATTATTCAACCCCCAATGCTGTAAAGGGTTTTAGGGAATTTAGTGTACATTTGTAATTGTGTTCAGAATGAAATCTTACAAGGACTTTTTAAAGAACCAAATGCAACAAAAATGACATCAATTGTTTTTGTAATACAGTATTAAATGTTTTTTTTTGTGATTTCTTCATTGACACAATTATTCAACCCCTTAAAGACTACCACTCTTAAGAACAGAGGTTCATTCAAGTGTTTTCGATCAGGTATTGAAAACACCTGTGGATGTCAAGGAGCAGCAATCAAGCATAATAAGCACCAATTAGGCAGATTTAAAAGGACTGTGATACTCAGCTCCTTCTAGACATTTACTGGTGTGTTTACAAACATGGTGAAGTCAAGAGAATGGTCCAGGAAGACAAGAGAAGAGGTTATTTCTCTTCACAGGAAGGGCAATGGCTATAAGAAGATTGCAAAGATGTTAAACATACCAAGAGACACCATAGGAAGCATCATTCCCAAATTCAAGGCAAAGGGCTCTGTTGAAACGCTACCTGGTCGTGGCAGAAAGAAGATGCTGACTTCGACTGCTGTGCGCTACCTGAAGCGCAAAGTGGAGAAAAGTCCCTGTGTGACTGCTGAGGAACTGAAAAAAGATTTGTCAGATGTGGGTACTGAAGTTTCAGCTCAGACAATAAGGCGCACACTGCGTAATGAAGGCCTCCATGCCAGAACTCCCAGGCGCACCCCCTTGCTGTCTCCAAAGAATAAGAAGAGTCGACTGCAGTATGCCAAAAGTCATGTGGACAAACCACAAAAGTTTTGGGATAGTGTTCTGTGGACTGATGAAACAAAATTAGAACTGTTTGGGCCCATGGATCAACTCTATGTTTGGAGGAGGAAGAAAAAGGCCTATGAAGAAAAGAAGACCTTGCCTACTGTGAAGCATGGCGGGGGGTCAATCATGCTTTGGGGCTGTTTTGCTTCTACAGGTACAGGGAAGCTTCAGCGTGTGCAAGGTACCATGAATTCTCTTCAGTACCAGGAGATATTGGATAAAAATGTGATGCAGTCCGTCAAAAATCTGAGGCTTGGGAGACGTTGGACCTTTCAACAGGACAATGATTCCAAGCATACCTCCAAGTCCACTAGAGCATGGTTGCAGATTAAAGGCTGGAACATTTTGAAGTGGCCATCGCAGTCACCAGACTTAAATCCGATTGAGAACCTCTGGTGGGACTTGCAGCGCGCAAGCCTAAGAATGTGACTGAACTGGAGGCTTTTGCCCATGAAGAATGGGCGAAGATACCCGTAGATCGCTGCAAGACACTTGTGTCAAGCTATGCTTCACGTTTAAAAGCTGTTATAACTGGAAAAGAATGTTGTACTAAGTACTAAGATTGAATGTCACTTGGGGGTTGAATAAAACTGATAATGATGTGAGCACAGAAAAGACATTTGTGGTTATTTCATTATAAATGTTATGTTATATTTGTCTGACTTACAAGTGCCTCTTTGATTTAATGGTAAACAAGATGACTGAAATGATCAAAATCAATGTCAAACTGGCCAAAACACTCAATTTCAGTGGGGGTTGAATAATTTTGAACACAACTGTATATATAAAAAAGAAAATATAAAAATGTTATTAAATCACCCCCCCATTTGTCTAATAAAAAAATAAATACCTAAATAACAATAAATATAAACGTCATGGGTATCATCGCGACCGAAACGCCCATACTATTAAAATATTTTTTAAAAATTCCAATACGACAAATAGCGTAACGGAAAAAAGGTCAAAATGGCCAATTTGCCATTTTTTCATTGCTTCTCTTACCCCCCAAAAAATGGAATGAGATGTGATCAAAAAGTCACACACACTCCAAATGGTATCAATAAAAACTACAGATTGTTCCGCAAAAAATTAGCCCCTAAACAGCTCAGTAGACATAGGTATAAAAAAGTTATGGGGGACAGAATATGGTGATGTAATTTTTCTTTTATTTTTTCAAAGTTTACATTTATTTTTACACTATTTAGACATAAAAAACCTACACATATGGGGTATAGTTGTAATCGTACTGACCCAGAGAATGAAGGGCATGGGTCAATTTAGCAGTAAACGAAATGCCGTGGGAACAAAACCTGTAAAACTGTGGAGGAATTGTGTTTTTTTTCCAATTCCACCCCTATTTTTTCACCGCTTCCCATTACATTTTATGCCATAATTAATGGTGGCATCAGAAAGTAGAACCTGTCCCAGAAAAAATAAGCCCTCATACAGCTATGTGACCAGAAATATAAAAAAGTTATGGCTCAAGGAAAATAGGGAAGAAAAATAAAAAAAAAGCAAAAACGAAATAACCTCCGGTAGCCTAAGGGTTAAGTAAAAGATTTTTGTAAAGCAAACACATCTTACCAGATGATAGGTTCTGTGCAACAACATAACTGCGCAGAGTGATGTCAGCCGAGCCGCCAGACTCTAACGGTATTGGATGGGAGTGAAAGTGTTTCAACATATCAAATATGGTCTGGAACCACAGGTGCTGTACATGACACTGACCGTTCTCATTCAGAGACAATCGCAGGTGCTGGGGAAAGAGCAAGGACAGTTAAAACCCAAACAATTAAAAATTCACCGGCCTTGTAGTATTTTTAGTAATGTGGAAACATTTCTGTTCCCATAGAAAGACAGGAAAACACATTTTTGTTGAAGCTTTCATATTCTAATCTATGTATTTACATCCCTCACTATTATATTATATTACTGTATTAAATCTCTCTCTGTAGCCATACATACAGATTGGCTTTCCATCAGAAGGAAGAAAACCATCTTGTTTCAGCCAAACCAGAGACTCCTCTTAAAGGGAACCTGTCCCCGGGATTTTGTGTAGAGAGCTGAGGACATGGGTTGCTAGATGGCCGCTAGCACATCCGCAATATCCAGTCCCCATAGCTCTGTGTGCTTTAATTGTGTAAAAAAAAAAAGATTTGATACATATGGAAATTACACTGAGATGTGTCCTGTCCCTGACTCATCTCACGTACAGGACTCATCTCAGGGTAATTTGCATATGTATCAAATCGTTTTTTTTTTACACAATAAAAGCACACAGAGCTATGGGGACTGGATATTGCGGATGTGCTAGCGGCCATCTAGCAACCCATGTCCTCAGCTCTATACACAAAATCCCGGTGACAGGTCCCCTTTAAAGCAAAACTGCTTCCGAGGCAACTCATCCAGACAAGCAGTACCCCGCTGTATACAAGAACCCCAAAACGGATGGGTGTGTCTTTCCTTTGGAGGAATCTCTAGTTTGCTGATACAAGTGGTCCACCTTCTGGAGGAGAGTTCATTTGAATACTTTTTCCCATGGAAAATTACCTGTAAATCTCTGTACAACAGCCTGGTCTCTTCAGTGAAAACCTTTTAAGCCTCATTCACACGTCAGTGTTCCACATACATGTGCTGTACATGTTCTCCACGGACAGCACACGTCCCCATTCATTTTAATGTGTGTATTCACACATCAGTGTTTTAGCACAGTCTGTGGGTTCGTTTTTTTTCACGGATCGTTAGGAAGAGATGCTTTGAAAATTATTTTTCGGCTGTGCAGTGTCAGTGAAACACGAATGGCACACGGACAGCAAAAAACTGACACACGGACCCAACACATCTTCACGGAGGAATCACTGGCCATCTTTTCACGGATTTAAGCACAGACACGGATGTGTGGATGAGGCTTAAGTCACATTTATAATCTACACTGCAGCTCAGTAGGCCACGTTCACATTTCCGGTGAATGTTTCCGGCCTGCTGGAGTTCTAGTTGACTGCCGGATCCCCATTAACTGTAATGAGGTCCAGCTGCTTTCCGGCATTGGGCCATGGAAACATCAACTTTCACACAATGTATATGATTAGAGTAAAAGGGGTTTTCCAGGTTTAGGATACCGATGGCCATCACTACCAGACTGGTGGGTGTCCGTCCCTTGGCACCCCTGCTGACCAGCTGTCTGAAGATGTAGTGGAGCTTGTGCGAGTGCTGTGGCATCTTCATAGTTAACATGGGGTTATCTACATGCACGCTGTCTTCTCTGTAGCAATGGTGTAGGACAGGGATGGCCAACCTGAGGCTCTCCAGCTGTTGCAAAACTACAACTCCCATCATGCCCAGACTGTCTACAACCATCAGCCTACAGCAGGGCATGGTAGAAATTTGAGTTTTACAACAGCTGGAGAGCTGCAGGTTGGCCATGCCTGGTGTAGGATATTGCAGCTTCATTCCATTCAAGTGCAATATCCTACACTGCCATTACTAATCATACGACAGGCAGGTAGCAGGACCCATGTAAACCATGATGAGGCTCCAGTACATAAGGGCCATGTCCCCATCAACAACTCATCAGCAGTGTGCTGACAGTCAGACCCCATCAATCTGATGTCGATGGCCTATTCTGAGGCCATCAATACCCTGAAGACAGAGAACTCCTTTAAAGGGATATATCTTATCTCATAACGTGATGGCATATTCTCACTAGTATAGGGCCATGCCGCAGCTATCTGTACAGCAGGGGGCTGGGCCGCCACAGTGCAGGAAAAACAGCGAAGGGAACACAGCACTAAATTAGCACTACAGTTCCTTCATTCTCAAAATCATTGAGGGCCTCAAAGGTCAGATCGCCACCGACCAAGTGACGGCATAAAAGTTACCTCTATGGTATTAAAATGATCAGGTGCTAGAAATATAAAGCCACTGGATTTACAGCTGTGTGTGCACCATATCACAGATGCGGGCCTATTCACTCGAATGGGTCCACAATCTGGGATCAACATGGCGAAGGCACGGAGTGGAAGGACACAGATGCACTACGGTGCGCTTCCGTGGCATTTTGGTTCCTGCCTGCCATGCTCTATTTTTTTTTTTGCTGTGTGGACGGATCGCGGACCCATTCAAGTTGAATGGGTCTGGATCAGTCAGCGCAGGCCACGCAGACGGTGCCCGTGCATTGGGGATCACAATTTGCGGTCCCCAATACACGGCACGGCCGGCACATGTTTGTGTGCATGAGCCCTTATTGTGAATCAAAACCAGGTGGGGTTCAAAAACACTAAATAGGCGCAAATCAAATCATTACACCTGATCTCTGAGTAGGCGTCACTACTGGTTTTGGCGCACAATAAGGGCTCATGCACAGGACCGTATGGTCTCCGAGACATACGGTCCGTGAGCGGGCAATATGTCCTGGAGCGGCATACATCGTGTGCAAGAGGCCTAACTGATGGAAATAACTGACCAAATAACGGAAGTGTGAACTCAGCCTTATATCTGCTTCCTTCGTTGCCTGCAAACACACTGAGAATTCTCCACACTGCTGCCGCCTTTAACAGTAAAAAATAGCATAAAACATGATTTACTGCATTATTAGCTAAATTCAGGTTGCTTATGTGTTTTTAGGGTTGTAAATATGTTAGGAATCCCCCCAAAAATATACGATTCCCCCAAAAAAAGAGAAAAAAAACTATTCACATATCTCAAGGTCATTTTGACCTTCAGTGAAAAGATACAAGTTTTTCAACAAAACAATAAAAAACATCTGGACTGAGAGACACAACCTGGTCAGCAAATAACGGGGAGGAATGGCCGTCACCTGCTGTCTGGCTTTGCTAATCAGAAATTAAATGTTATGGTTGATCGGTGCCTCTTTCGCCAACTTCCTAACACCTAAACAATCACCGGGAGAAGATTTTACATAGTCCACTTGCCTTTGCTTTGCCTTGAAAGTTGAAAGTAAGCACATACTCTCCTGGGCGCGTTTCACTTTGCCTGATGACAAACAGTCCATGACTCCGAGTGCCACTAGCGAGCACAAGCTGAGCCGCTTTTATTCTTGACAGTGTCCCATGGAACCAAGGGTACTCTAACAGATTGATTTCTGCATCTTTCTCCGCTTCTTCCCCTAGTGCCAGGTTACAACATATGGTATTTCAGAATTCAAATATTGCTACAAGTTATAGAAATGTAAACTATTACTATATACAGTGGGATAAAGGTAAAGCCATCTCTGACCCGCATTATGCCTTCTCCAGTGTGATGTCCCCAACCGAACATGGTGTCTGATCTGCAGGCCGCATGTTATAGAGCAGGAAGAGCTGAGCAGACTGATATACAGTTTTGTGGGAAACGATGCAGTATAATCTGTATTTTATACATTTAAGGCTACTTTCACACTTGCGGCAGTGTGATCCGGCGGGCAGTTCCGTCGTTGCAGGATCCGCCGATTTGCCGCTGACTGAAAGCATTTGTGAGACGGATCCGTCTCACAAATGCATTGCAAGGACTGATCCGTCTCTCTGCTTGTCATGCAGATCGACGGATCCGTCTTGTACATTTTTTCACATTTTGACCGATCTGCACATGCGCAGGCCAGAGGAACGACAGATCCGGCATTCCAGTATTCTGAATGCCGGATCCGGCGCTAATACATTCCTATGGGAAAAAATGTCGGATCCGGCGTTCAGGCAAGTCTTCAGTTTTTTTCGCCGGAGAGAAAACCGTAGCATGCTGCGGTTTTCTCTTTTGCCTGATCAGTCAAAACGACTGAACTGAAGACATCCTGATGCAAACTGAACGGAATGCTCTCCATTCAGAATGCATGGGGATAAAACTGATCAGTTATTTTCCGGTATAGAGCCCCTGTGACGGAACTCTATGCCGGTAAAGAAAAACGCAAGTGTGAAAGTACCCTAAAGCAGTCCAATTGGAGGTCCTACTCAATGACTGGCAGCCTTCCTTGTATAAGTGTGCATAGAGATAGTGGGTGATCACTGAGTAAGACCACCCACTGGACTCCTGAGTATAGATAGCCCAGATTTACTAATCCTAAAGATAGAGTAAGCTTAGACAGTCTGTCTAGAGTCTAGACCTGGACTCATGCTGGTGCAAGGATGGAGACTTTTCTCTAGCTCTGTACTAACTATGGCAGAATTGTGGTGCAATTTTGGTGCAAAATGGTGAATCTTAGGCCCACATCCTTTCCAGTGAAGCCCTGCCCCTTGTTAAGCATCTTCATAAAAAAAAGAAAGTGTAGAAACCCAAGATGTGCCAATTTGCTCCACTTTTTAGACCGATATTGGTGCAGACACATTAGTAAATCTGGGTTTGTGTATCAATCTGCTCAGCTCCTTCTGCTCTACACCATGTTGCCCACAGACTGCATGGACAATGTGACAAGTGTGGATGGTTTTTCATTTTATTAGCATGCAGTGCACAGAAAAACCACCATGTTGCTTCCCTAAGGGTACGGCTACATGTTCAGGTTTTTAGATGCAGTTTTTGAAGCCAAAACCAGAAGTAAATAAAAAAAATAAAAAAAAAAGAGAAGTCGTATCTGTCCTTTATACTTTCTCTACATTCATGATCCACTCCTGATTTTGGCTTCAAAAACTCCATCAAACAACTTGTATATGTGGCAGCATCCTAAGGCTGGGGCTACAGCTAGACTTTTATCACTGTAGCACTTCTAAAGGGAACCTGTGACTGGTTGGGGCCACTAAACTACCGGCATGCCACTGTGCAGCTAGGGTTTAGGCCTCTTGCACACAACCGTAGGGTTTTGAGGTCCATTTTAAACTGATCCGTTTTTCAGTTTTTTTGTTTCAGTAGTGTTTTCGTTTCCGTTTTTCCGTCTGTTGCGGATCACAAACGGAAGCATACTATAATGTTTAAACCGTAAGTACTGGGCATGGGCTGGGCATAACATTTTCAATAGATGGTTCCGCAAAAACAGAACGGATATGGAAGATATACGGATGCATTCCGTGTGCATTCAGTTTTTTTTTTTGCGGAACCATTGACTTGAATGGAGCCACAGAACGTGATTTGCAGGCAATAATAGGACATGTTCTATCTTTGAACTAAACGGAAATACGGAAACTGAATGCATATGGAGTACCTTACGTTGTTTTTGCGGACCCATTGAAGTGAATAGTTCCACATACGGAACGCAAACAGAACGCAGAAAAAGAAAACGGAAAAAAAATACAGTCGCGTGCAAGAGGCCTTAGGGTCCCAAATTTGCAAAGAACAGTAAATGCAAATAGAACTTAATGGGAGAAGAGTTCGGGACTCTTCTCCAGTGGCATGCTAAATTTGGTTAAACAGTTATCATTACAAAGCACTTAATACACTAAGAAAAAGTCATGGTTACATGCTAGTACTAACTCCTTAGGCCCCTTTCACACGGGCGAGAATTCCGCGCGGGTGCAATGCGCAAGGTGAACGCATTGCACCCGCACTGAATCCAGACCCATTCCTTTCTATGGGGCTGTGCAGATGAGCAGTGATTTTCACGCATCAGTTGTGCATTGCGTGAAAATCGCAGCATGCTCCTCTTTGTGCGTTTTCCACGCATCGCAGGCCCCATAGAAGTGAATGGGGCTGCGTGAAAATCGCAAGCAAGTGCGGATGCGGTGAGATTTTCACGCATGATTGCTAGGAGACAATCGGGATGGGGACCCGATCATTAATATTTTCCCTTAGAACATGGTTATAAGGGAAAATAATAGTATTCTTCATACAGAATGCTTAGTACAATAGGGCTGGAGGGGTTAAAAAAATAAAAAATAAATAATTTAACTAACCTTAATCCACTTGATCGCGCAGCATGGCTTCTCTTCTGTCTTCATCTTTGCTGTGCACAGGAAAAGGACCTGTGGTGACGCCACTGCTCTCATCACATGGTCCGTCACATGATCCATCACCATGGTAAAAGATCATGTGATGGACCATGTGATGAGCGCAGTGACGTCATCAAAGGTCCTATTCCTCAAAGAAGAAGACAGAAGAGAAGCCAGGCTGCGCGAACAAGTGGATTAAGGCACGTTAAATTATTTTTAACCCCTCCAGCCCTATTGTACTATGCATTCTGTATTCAGAATGCTATTATTATAAGGGAAAATAATACAATCTACACAACCTTGAACCCAAACCTGAACTTCTGTGAAGAAGTTTGGGTCTGGGTACTGTCACGGCCATGGTCATGGTCGTGACTCCTGAACCGCATGCGGTTGTCAGCGGTCTGGTCTGTTGTCAATCACAGGTGAGGGCTGTGGTATTTGCCTCACCTGTGGTTGCCGCTGGCAACAGTATGTATGTGGCAGCATAGCAGTCTGAGCTGTATCGTGGCAGCTTGCTATGTTGTGCATGCGGTTGCGTTTGGTATTGTGTGCACTTCCCCTTTAAGTGGTGTTTTCCCTTCCCTGGTGTTGGAAGGGTTAACTCCCTTTCTGTGTGTGTGAGACACTGGGTGTGTCTGTGTGGGTGTGGCCTCTTAGGCCTATAAAGCCTCAGTGTTTGGCATGTGTCAGTGGGTTGCTTCAGCCATGCTTAGCTGGAGCAGCCTCCTGTGTTTATCATCTGCCAGTGGGGGCCACCCTTGTGGTCATACTGTCACGGCTGAGGATGGGGAAAATCCTCAGCCGTGCGATGCCAGAAGATGTTAGGCTGCTCGGCCAGGACGACAGGATTAGGGAGCAGGTTACCTCCTAAAGCGTCCCTAACCTGACCCTAACTCCTAGCTGCATGGGCCGACCTTGAAGGTAGGAGGGCCCATGCTCAGGAACCTCGGATCCCTAACTCACCCTCCGTCCGGGCCCTGAACTAGGAGTCAAGGTAAGACGGCCTGTTCCTTCTGGACATGGAGGAACAGGGGTCTCACTGGCCAAGCTACAAGGAATGGGGAAACACATACAACATACAGATATGACAGGCGAACTACTAGTTCCACACGTACCTGTCACAGCCACGCTGACTGGAACCCATGCATGCACTACTAATGTCCACAGAACAACTAGAGGACACAGCACACATAACACACAGGTAACCAGGACATCCGTAGTTGCAATAAACAGAGACAAAGGAAAACATCAACTGAACATCAAGACATAAACTTCACAGATAAACCTATGACCACAAGGGTGGCCCCCACTGGCAGAATATATACACAGGAGGCTGCTCCAGCTAAGTATGGCTGAAGCAACCCACTGACACATGCCAAACACTGAGGCTTTATAGGCCTAAGAGGCCACACCCACACAGACACACCCAGTGTGTCACACACACAGAAAGGGAGTTAACCCTTCCAACACCAGGGAAGGGAAAACACCACTTAAAGGGGAAGTGCACACAATACCAAACGCAACCGCATGCACAACATAGCAAGCTGCCACGATACAGCTCAGACTGCTATGCTGCCACATACATACTGTTGCCAGCAGCAACCACAGGTGGGGCAAATACCACAGCCCTCACCTGTGATTGACAACAGACCAGACCGCTGACAACCGCATGCGGTTCAGGAGTCACGACCATGACCATGGCCGTGACAGTACCACATTCAGTTTTTTTTATCACGCGTGTGCAAAACACATTGCACCCGTGCGATAAAAACTGAACAATGGAACGCAATCGCAGTCAAAACTGACTGCAATTGGGTACCTACTCGCGCGGGTTTGCCGCATTGCACCGGGACGCCTCAGGAGGCAAAATGTGACGCCCGTGTGAAAGAGGCCTTAAAAGGGCATCTGTCAGCAGATTTGTACCTATGACACTGGCTGACCTGTTACATGTGTGCTTGGCAGCTGAAGGCATCTGTGTTGGTCCCATGTTCATATGTGTCTGCATTGCTGAGAAAAATTCAAGTTTTAATATATGCAAATAAGCCCCTAGGAGCAACAGCGGCGCAATCGTTGCACCTAGAAGCTCTGCTGTTCTGCCCTCTGCACTTTGATTGACTTTGAAAAGCCAGGGCCAGGTGTGATGACGTTTTCACTGCCTGGCCCTGTCAATCAAAGTGCAGAGGGTGCGGTAGCTGCAGAGACAGCAGAGCCCCTAGGTGCAATGGCCACGCCACTGTTGCTCCTAGAGTCTTATTTGCATATATTAAAACTTTAATTTTCTCAGCAATGCTGGCACATATGAACATGGGACCAGCACAGATGCCAAGCACACATGTAACAGGTCAGCCAGTAATCTGCCGACAGATGCCCTTTAAACTAGCCGGTGGAACAAATTTCCACCATTTGGAACGAATCTTCTAAGTTCCATAAAAGTAATAATTCATGATCTTTTTATAGTCAGTTCATTCATCTTTGTTGTTGCATCCATGGCCAGCTAATCTGTATTACCAGCTGCAAACACCAAGCTGCTTTTCCAATTATTCTTTTTTTTTTTTTTTTTTTTAAGTAAAGAACAATCCAGGTGACCACTGCCGAGATGAATGGATTTTTAATTAGCTGCTTAGTGTACCTGCTCCTTGGTTAGACGGAGGACTCTCCAAGGTCTGCAGGAAGGTCTCTAGAGGGACGTGTATGAGGTGGTCTACTGAAGCATGCTCCCGGCTCCGGACCTGAGGAGTTGCCGCGGGTGGAGGATAAGGAAAAGCAGATATTGTAGAGACATCCTGACCACACATTTCCAGCGGTCGGTAAGCTCCTGAGATGGACACAAGAAGATATTCCTCAGTGCATTATACCCACCACATTGGACATATCTCATTTACTGAAATGAACATCATCACACGTTTACACCGACAAAAATAATACATAACCGAACAAAGTCATATAAACCCAGCAATGAAATATTAAGCAGTGAATGTTAATGATATAAAAGCAAAACAAATCAACAGGTTTTCCTCAACCCACTGAATAAGAGACGATGTAGTAACAGACGAGCCCCGCGCTGTAATCCATATGTTCGTTTTATGGAGCCGTATCATTAATCAGTCTAAATGGCAGCCAGAAATGAGGAACATTATTGCTTTCAGCCACGAGGGCCAATAGCGAGACACATCTCAATATTAGTGTTCATAGTTAATTAGAGCTATGGCAGTCAAAATGACAATCTAGCTACCAACAGGCCAGCTTGCTCCATGCGCTATGTACGATGTTATAAGAGGACCTCTAATAGCAGATAATATGACAGGAGAGAAGAAGCGGGCGCAGAGCATTGCTGAAAAGGAACAGCAGAGGATTTGGCGTTACCGGAGCTCTGGGTTTACATATAATTTGCTAATCCAAGAACTGGACTACACAAAATGATTCTAAAAACTGCATGGCTTAGGCCAGGGATGCCCAAACTGAGGCTCTCCAGCTGTTGGAAAACTACAACTCCCAGCATACCACGACAGCCTAGAGCTTACAGCCTACAGCAGGCCATGGTGGAAGTTGTATTTTTACAACAGCAGGAGGGACGCAGGTTAGGCATCCCTGGCTTAGGCTACATGCACACGACCGCAGTTTTGGTCTGTGTCCGATCCACTTTTTTTGCGGACCAATTCATTTCTACGGGTCCGCAAAAATGCAGACAGCACACAGATGTCATCCGTGTGCTGTTCACATTCATGTGACCATTGCGCAAAATATAAACTATGTCCTATTCTTTGCCATTTTGCGGACAAGAATTGCCAGTTCTAGTAGAAAAATGGGGCTTTACCATGGCCGGGATCTATAATTTGCGGATCCATGGTTTGTGGACTGCAAAATGGATACCGTGTAGCCTTAGGCCTCCTGCACACGACCGTATGGCTTTTTCAGTGTTTTGCGGTCCGTTTTTCACGGATCCGTTGTTCTGTTTTTGTGTTCCGTTGTGTTTCCGTTTTTCCGTATGTCATGTACAGTATACAGTAATTACATAGAAAAAATTGGGCTGGCCATAACATTTTCAATAGATGGTTCAGAAAAAACGGAACGGAAACGGAAGACATACGGATGCATTTCCGTATGTGTTCCGTTTTTTTTGCAGACCCATTGACTTGAATGGAGCCACAACCCGTGATTTACAGCCAAATATAGGACAAGCTCTATCTTTCGACGGAACGGAAAAACGGAAATACGGAAATGCAATGCATACGGAACACATTCCGTTTTTTTTTTTTGCGGAACCATTGAAATGAATGGTTCCGTATACGGACCACAAAAAAACGGCCTGTACACTCGCAAAAAAAAACGTTTGTGTGAACTAGGCCTAAAAGGAACGGAAATGCATACAGAGTACATTCCGTTTTTTTCACGGAACCATTGAAATAAATGGTTCCGTATACGGAACGCAAAAAACGGCCCATGAATGGGGAAAAAAACAGTTGTGTGCAGGAGGCCTAAAATGGATTATCAGTATAAATCCTTTTCTGAATGTAGACCTGCTGGAGAGCACCTGGTTGCAGCAGATCTAGTGCATGAAACTCTCAATCTGTTGTAACCAGGGGATGCTGTGTGCGACCTTACCTTTCCCAATACAGCACCCCCTGCAGGGGATTGTAGTATTACATTGTGCCCATACAATTGAATGGGTGACAAGGTACGTGACAAGATACCAGGCAGGATCCAATCTATATATATATATATATATATATATATATATATACACAGTACAGACCAAAAGTTTGAACACACCTTCTCATTCAAAGAGTTTTCTTTATTTTCATGACTATGAAAATTGTAGATTCACACTGAAGGCATCAAAACTATGAATTAACACATGTGGAATTATATACATAACAAAAAAGTGTGAAACAACTGAAAATATGTCATATTCTAGGTTCTTCAAAGTAGCCCCTTTTTGCTTTGATTACTGCTTTGCACACTCTTGGCATTCTCTTGATGAGCTTCAAGAGGTAGTCACCTGAAATGGTTTTCACTTCACAGGTGTGCCCTGTCAGGTTTAATAAGTGGGATTTCTTGCCTTATAAATGGGGTTGAGACCATCAGTTGCGTTGTGGAGAAGTCAGGTGGATACACAGCTGATAGTCCTACTGAATAGACTGTTAGAATTTGTATTATGGCAAGAAAAAAGCAGCTAAGTAAAGAAAAACGAGCGGCCATCATTACTTTAAAAAAAAAAAAAGTAACGATGGCCGAAAAATTGGGAAAACTTTAAAAGTAATGGCTATTTGGCCATGAAGGAGTGATGGAGTGCTGCGCCAGATGACCTGGCCTCCACAGTCACCGGACCTGAACCCAATCGAGATGGTTTGGGGTGAGCTGGATGGCAGAGTGAAGGAAAAAGGGCCAACAAGTGCTAAGCATCTCTGGGAACTCCTTCAAGACTGTTGGAAGACCATTTCAGGTGACTACCTCTTGAAGCTCATCAAGAGAATGCCAAGAGTGTGCAAAGCAGTAATCAAAGCAAAAGGTGGCTACTTTGAAGAACCTAGAATATGACATATTTTCAATTGTTTCACACTTTTTTGTTATGTATATAATTCCACATGTGTTAATTCATAGTTTTGATGCCTTCGTAGTCATGAAAATAAAGAAAACTCTTTGAATGAGAAGGTGTGTCCAAACTTTTGGTCTGTACTGTATACACTCACCTAAAGAATTATTAGGAACACCTGTTCTATTTATTATTAATGCGATTATCTAGTCAACCAATCACATGGCAGTTGCTTCAATGCATGTAGGGTTGTGGTCCTGGTCAAGACAATCTCCTGAACTCCAAACTGAATGTCAGAATGGGAAAGAAAGGTGGGCTACAACAGCAGAAGACCCCACCGGGGACCACTCATCTCCACTACAAATAGGAAAAAGAGGCTACAATTTGCATGAGCTCACCAAAATTAGACTGTTGAAGACTGGAAAAATGTTGCCTGGTCTGATGAGTCTCGATTTCTGTTGAGACATTCAAATGGTAGAGTCCGAATTGAGAACATGTATCCATCATGCCTTGTTACCACTGTGCAGGCTGGTGGTGGTGGTGTAATGGTGTGGGGGATGTTTCCTGGGCACACTTTAGGCCCTTTAGTGCCAATTGGCCATCGTTTAAATGCCACAGACTACCTGAGCATTGTTTCTGACCATGTCCATCCCTTCATGACCACCATGTACCCATCCTCTGATGGGCTACTTCCAGCAGGATAATGCACCATGTCACAAAGCTCGAATCATTTCAAATTGGTTTCTTGAACATGACAATGAGTTCACTGTCCTAAAATGTCCCCCACAGTCACCAGATCTCAACCCAATAGAGCATCTTTGGGATGTGATGGAACAGGAGCTTCGTGCCCTGGATGTGCATCCCTTAAATC
Source organism: Bufo gargarizans (assembly GCF_014858855.1). Classification (NCBI taxonomy): domain Eukaryota; kingdom Metazoa; phylum Chordata; class Amphibia; order Anura; family Bufonidae; genus Bufo; species Bufo gargarizans. The sequence goes on along the minus strand of NW_025334171.1, from coordinate 436,150 downwards.
TCCATCAACTGCAAGATGCTATCCTATCAATATGGGCCAACGTTTCTAAAGAATGCTATCAGCACCTTGTTGAATCAATGCCACGTAGAATTAAGGCAGTTCTGAAGGCAAAAGGGGGTCCAACACCGTATTAGTATGGTGTTCCTAATAATTCTTTAGCTGAGTGTATAGCATGTCTGCCACTGATGTGCCTAACATACGCCTGTGTGATTCTTCCCTACTTATGTGATGTCCCCTGCAGCAGCTCTTCTTCTTCCCCTACCTCCTGTTTTAGGTCCCATTCACAACACAGTAAGCCGTCTGCGCACATATTGCAGACCACAAACGACGGGCCGTGTGAATTCCATATCACAGATGTGGACCTATTGACTCGAATGGGTCCGCAATCTTCAAGATATGGAGCGGTGCTAAAGGCACGGATCGGAAGCTCATAGGAGCGCTTCCATGGGCTTTTGGGTCCATGCTTCTGCACTGCAAAAGATATGACATGTCCTATCTTTGGCCGCATATTGTGGATGACTTGAATAGGTCCGCACTGCAATACGGCATTCACACAGCTGGTGCCCTTGCATTGTGGACCGCTATTTGCGGTCCGCAGCATAGGTAGAGACGACCTACGTTCCTGTGAATGACGCCTTAAACAGTATTTTTCTAATTCAGTTTTTCTGTAAAGACTCCAAAGCAGAAAATGCTCCCAATATGCCTCCCATTGAGAAAGTCACACTGCTGCTCATATGCCGTGGATTTTTTCACACGTGTATTTGAAATTCACTTTGCAGAAGAAAAAAAAACTTTGACATGTATACTCGTAGCTGCTCACATATTTGCCTCACTGAAAGTAGCTAAATCCGCGGAAGACCCGTAACATGTACAATTAAAAATATGCAGCATTCTATAGCAGATTTTCCGGACAGAAAAACCTGTTGTGTGAACATACCATGACTATCATGTCAGGTTTATAAAGGTTCCCACTTAACTTCCTGCAGCATTGGACAATGTTTCATGAGGGTAGTATTTGAAGTCGGTTTTGCTGAAGTCTGCGTTAGCGTACTTTGCATCAAATGTCGCATGTGTAAACCTAAGGCCTCTTTCACACGGGCGTTGCGGGAAAAGGTGTGGGTGCGTTGCGGTAACATGCGCGATTTTTCCGCGAGTGCAAAACACTGCAGTGCGTTTTGCACGCACGTGAGAAAAATCGGCATGTTTGGGATCGGTGTTCTGTAGATTGTATTATTTTCCCTTATAACATGGTTATAAGGGAAAATAATAGCATTCTGAATATAGAATGCATAGTATAATAGTGCTGGAGGGGTTAAAAAAATATATAATAATTTAACTCACCTTAATCCACTTGCTCGCGCAGCCCGGCATCTCTTCTGTGCTGTGTACAGGAAAAGGACCTGTGGTGATGTCACTCCGGTCATCACATGGTCCATTACATGATCCATCACCATGGTAAAAGATCATGTGATGGATCATGTGATGACCGGAGTGACATCACCACAGGTCCTTTTCCTGTACACAGCACAGAAGAGATGCCGGGCTGCGTGAGAAAGTGGATTAAGGTAAGTAAAATTATTTTTTTATTTTTTTTAACCCCTCCCGCGCTATTGTACTATTCATTCTGTATTCAGAATGCTATTATTTTCCCTTATAACCATGTTATAAGGGGAAATAATAATGATCGCATCCGCACTTGCTTGCGGATGCTTGCGATTTTAACGCAGCCCCATTCACTTCTATGCTGCGATTTTCACGCAACGCACAAGTGATGCGTGAAAATCACCTAACACAATCTGCCACAATAGAAAACGGATCCGTCCTCCATTGACTTTCAATGGAGTTCATGATGGATCCGTCTTAGCTATGTTACAGATAATACAAACGGAGCCGCCCAAAACGCGAGTGTGAAAGTAGCCTAAGCCAAAAAAAAAAAAAAAAAAGGTGCAAAATCCCTATTTTGTGACTTTTTGAAGCCAGTTGTGCTAGCAGGAGCATACACAGATCTCATAGGGCCCCATAGCAAAACTTAATATCGGCCCCCTGACTCATTAAGTTTCCAAGTACGCATGCGTCAAACACTCCCAGGTAACGCAGAATGCAAAGAGCAACACTCCAGATTTCTGATTAAGTCAAAGAAATTTTAATTTAAAAATAATCATGCCTCACCCACTTTATCCAACTTCTTTGTTTGTAAAGTGGACAGGTGCTTCATAAATATGGCGCTCATCCTGAACACCATATTTCTCAACGTATTCACCCCAGAATAGATTGCTCCCTTTCTATTTCAAAGCTGGCTGCCTGCAGCCACCACTAGGGGGAGCTCAGTGCATAGCAATCATCTGTTTGCACGGAGCTCCCCCTAGTGATACTGCTTGAAGATACAGAAGAGAAGGAAGAAGTTCTCCAGTGCTGGCCTCTCCCTGGACCTCACAGCAGTTGCATGATGTGCCTCCATTGACGGTACACCACTGTGATAAATTCACCCCATTGTGTATTATGGTCGTCACTACAGGGGTCACTGACTATACAAGTAAAGACTGGAGGTTCACAAACAAATCTCCTTACCTTCAGCAAGAAACTCACAGCTACATGAAGAGACGCGACTCGGCAGACATGCGCCCTGCTCACAAGAAGAAAGTTCGATGTCATCTCCGCTATCTCTGCAAGGAAAGAGATCATAACTGACCGTGCTCTTTACAAACAAAGTAACAGTTTACCATCTTCTGGGAAACTAACTCAGAAATGACAACCAATATGGCTGCATAGTTTCTGCTGTCACTTTCATAAAAATGTTACAACAAAAATAAAATTCCAATATCTGTACAAAGAGATGTAATTATCAAAGTGTAACTGCTGATGTTTCTGATTTACTAGTATACGGGTAAGGTTGTCCAGGCCTTTTAAGTGGTGGCCTATCCACCAGGATAGACCATCACCAGCTGATCGGCGGGAGTCTGATACCTTGCCCCCTCCGCCAATCAACTGTTCCGTCCCTGGAGCTACATAGCACCAACAACACTACAGAGTCGGAAGTCCACACTGAAGTCAATGGGAGCTGCGCTGTAGTAGTGAGCTCCTTCCACTACTATGTTTATGGTTCCCATCATCAGAGCTACATAGAACAACTGATCGGTGGGGGGTAGAGTGTCAAACCCCCACTGATCAGCTGGTGAAGGTCTATCCTCAGAAGAAAAAACCTAGACAGCCCCTTTAAAGGGAACCTAGTACCATGAAAATGCAAAATAATATGCAGACAGCCTGTGATAGAGCAGGAGGAGCTGAGCAGATTGGTATATAATTTTATGGGAAAAGATCCAGTATAACCTATATCTCATTCATTAATATTCCTGCTCATTCTGTGCCTTGAAGTCGAGGAGGCGGTCCTATCAGTGACATCAGTGTATACACAGTCCTAGAGGGAAGGCTGTCAATCACTGATAGGACCGCCTCCTGGACATCAAAGCCCAGAATGAGCAGGAATATAAAAGAATGAAATACAAGTTATAGTGAATCTTTTCCCATAGAATGATGTGCCAATCTGCTCCGCTCCTCCTGCTCTATAACATGCTGCTTGCAGCTCAAACACCATGTTCAACGTGATAGCTTCCCTTTAATCTTTTTCACTGATTGAAGCCACAATTTTATAGAGGAGGCAATATATAATACATTATTATCACCTATTATTACTCATAATATCCTCTTTCAGTGATTTTCATGATATGTGTATGTCCATAAATGAGTGCTGACCAACCATATAGCGTGTTAAGTGGAGTTCGAATAGTACAGGGATGCCCAACCTGCGGCCCTCTAGCTATTGCAAAACTACAACTTCCATCATCCCTGGACAACCTACAGATATCAAGGCATGCTGGGAGTCGTAGTTTTGCAACAGCTGGAGGGCCGCAGTTTGGGTATCCCTGGTATAGTACATTGACCTGCAGCAATCGTCCTACTGTATGGGGACAAATGACCGTTAGAATGATTGCTCCCTTACAGACTGCATATTGTTGGCAGCACATCCGCTGTTTACACAAGGGGATGTGCTGTCGACAAATGATTTTAAAGGGGTATTCCCATTTGGACATTTATGGCATAGCAATAGGATATGCCATAAGTGGCTGATAAGTGCAGGTCCCACCTTTGGGACTCACTCCTGTCTCAAGAACGGGACTCCATTGTGAACGGAGAACATGATGCGCATATGCGGCTTTCTCCATTCACTGCCATAGGACTTCCGAAGATAGTAGGGCACTGTCTAAGCTGTTTTTGGACGTCCCATAGGGGTCAATGGAGAAAGCCGCACATGCTCGGAGTCCACTCCATTTACTGCTATGCGACTTCTGAAGATAGCAAAAGTGTGCTCACTTGGTTATTTTTGGAAGTCCCATATCAATGAATGGAGAGGACACTGCACACGTGGTAGTGTGCTCTTCATTGACACTGGGGTTCTATTTTTGAGATAGGAACAGTTCCCAGAGGTGAGATCCGCACCTACCGTATAAGCCATTTACGGCACATGCTATAGATATGTCCACATGGTAAAAGCCTTTATTGTCTGCATAAAAGATGCAATCAATAATAAATGAGCGTTGGCTGATTACAAGGGGCAATAGATCAGGACTGAATATTCACCCGACCAGTGGCCCATGTAAAAAGGGCTTTAACTGATAATAGTGTCTGTTCCTTGGAGCACAATGGATATGACAGGTTTGCTTTTATCTGATTGTAGTGGTTTCAGTCCCTGCCTCCATACAGGTTAAGGCCTTATGCACACGGCCCTTGTGCAGCTGTACCGTGCATTGGGGACCACAATTTGCAGTCCCCAATGCACGGTCAACATCCTTGTTGCGGCAGGGACAGATCGAGACCCATTTAACTAGAATGGGTCCTTGATCTGTCCGCACCGCAAAAAAAAAAATAGAACATGTAGTGCTTCCGTGGGGTTCCGTGCCTCCATTCCGCACCGCAGATCCGAATTGCGCACCCATTTATGTGAATGGGTCTGCATCCGTGATGGGGGAGCACAAGGCCGTTGCCAGCATATTGCGGACCCGCTGTTTGGTGGCCGCAATACGGCCATGGCGAGGCAACGGCCATGTGTATCAGACCTAATACAGATGCCTATGATCATTTTCAGCTGCAAGCAGGCAACTATCCTATGTGTAGGGGCACACGGACTGGCACCTATCCTGTGGATATGTCATAAATGCTTATGATGGGAAAACAAATAAAGACATTTCTGCATAACCTGTTAGCCCTAACCTACTTAAAGGGCGTTTCCCATCTAAACATTTGTGGCACATCACTAGGATATGCCATAAATGTCAAATAGGTGCAGGTCCCACCTCTGAGACCAGATCCCATGTAGAGATTGGGGCCCTCGAAGTAAAGGAGAGCATCCATGCAGGTGTGGTATCTTCAGAAGTCCCATAGCAGTGAATAAAGAGCAAGCGCAGGACATTTGTGGCATATCCTAACAATAAGTTATATAGGTTGAGATGGGAAATTTCCTTTAAAGGGGTTGTCTCACTTCGGCAAAAGGCATTTATCATGTAGAGAAAGTTAATACAAGCCACTTACTAATGTATTGTGATGGACCATATTGCCTCCTTTTCTAGCTGGATTCATTTTTCCATCACATTATATGTGGCTCGTTTCCATAGTTATGACCACCCTGCAAACAGGCAGTGGTGGTCGTGCTTGCGCAATATAGGAAAAAGCACTATCATATGTGCGCTCCCATGGTCCCAGCCACCAGAGAGGCCGGTGCTTTTTCTGCCGCTGCTGGATTACAGGGTGGTTGTAACCATGGAAACGAGAAGTGCATAAATGAGATGGAAAAATGAATCCAGCCAGCAAAGGAGGCAATATGGACAATCACAGTACATTAGTAAGTGGCTTGTTTTATCTTTGTCTACATGGTAAATGCCATTTGCTGAAGTGAGACAACACCTTTAATGTCAAGGGTAAATATATTTAGATGGCACTCACCCGGGATCTATACAGTCGTGTATGTCAGCCACCCAAGAATGTTTCTGAAGAGAATCAATTGTTTCTAAAATGTACTCTGCGCTGTTTTCTACCTGAGGAGCAAAAAAATACAGAATGTTTTACCTTTGTAAATGAAATAAAAGCATAATATAAGCAGTGCAAATCCAAATGTACTTCATGGAACCACATAATACCCATGCAAAGTGATCCTTCTGTAGTAAATCACACTTGGGCCTCATGCACACGGCCGTTGTTTTGGTCCGCATCCGTGCCGCAGTTTTTGCGGCTCTGGTGCGGACCCATTCACTTCAATAGGGCAGCAAAAGATGCGGACAGCACTGTCCGAATCCGTTGCTCCGTTCCGTGGCCCCGCAAAAAAATATATAACATGTCCTATTCTTGTCCGCGAGTTGCGGACAAGAATAGGCAGTTATATTAAAGGCTGTCCGTCCGTGTGTTCCGCAAATTACGGAACGCGCACGGACGTCATCCTTGTTTTGCGGATACGCGATTTGAGGACAGCAAAAAACTGAACGGTCGTGTGCATGTAGCCTTACAGATATACATACATTCACAAAATACGGACACTGTCCGTGTGCATTTCCTTATAGAAATTACTATTCTTGTCAAAACGGACAAGAATAGGACATGCTCTATAATTTGAGCAATGAAATCCATGTAAGGGTCCATTCACACGTCCGTAATCTGGGTCCGCATTCGTTCTGCAATTTGCGGACTCATTCATTTTCAATGGGGCTGGAACGGATGTGAATCCGCATTTTCGGGATCCGCATCCGTTTTTCGGGATTCGCAATCCCATTCCTGAAATAAATAGAACATGTCCTATTTTTGTCAGCAATTGCGGACCAGAAAAGGCATTTTCTATTATAGTGTCTGTGATGTGCGGTCCGCAAATTGCGGATCGCACATTGCAGGTGTCCGTGTTTTGCGGATCCGCAAAACACTAACGGACAGGTGAAGGCCGAATGCACACGGCTGTGTTCCGCGGCCGTGAGCGGTCCGTGGTATGCCGGCCTGGATTCCTGCTGACAGCAGGAGCGCACGGCGTCATTGGTTGCTATGACGCCGTGCGCTTCATGCCGCCGCTGCACTACAGTAATACACCGGTATAGATCTATATATATATATATATATATATATATATATATATATATATATATACTCGTATAGCCTTGTTCTCTCAATGCAGGGCCGTCTGAGGGCATCCAGTGTTGTCCCTTAGCCTCGTCCCTTGTGCACATGGATTTATCCAGATTGTCTGTTCATTCTCTTTTGATATCATGTACTGTAGATGGTGGGACAGTCAAAGTCTTAAAAGTTTGACATTGAGGAACATTTTTATGAAATTGTTTCACCACTTTTAGATGCAGTTTTCCCAGGTTGGTGAAGCAACACCCATCTTTGCCTCTGGGACACATGCTGTTTTTGTTTTAAGATAATTGTGACTTAGAAAACGATCAGCCCACATCTTATTAGTAATCATTGCAGAAATCCAGGTAAGTGCAAAGGGTTCACTTACTTATTGTTGCCATTGTAATTCAATAATACTTCTTATATAATCAGTGTCCCAGCAAATATACTTCAGTCTTCTTATTTAAAAGCTGAATTCCTTCTGAATGTCTATCTTCTCATGAAGGTTTCTGTGGTTTCCCTTATCCCTAGTTCACCTTCAGAGATCTGCTTGGTCCCGTTCATACATCAGGAAATGCCAGTAAAACCATAGACAAGCTCTCCAAAGGAATTCCTGGCAGTCTACAGGATGGCTGCTATGCCATGTCCCTCAATCCCCAAGGGCGCCCCAAGTCTTCTAAAAAAATACATTCTAAGGACTCTTGCACATGAAAAAAAATTTCCGTTTACGTTCCGTTTTTTGCGTTTCGTATATGGACCGTATACGGAACCATTCATTTCATTGGAACTCCATATGCCTTCCATTTCCGTTTTTCCGTTCCGTTAAAAGATAGAACATGTCCTATTATTGTCCGCATAACGGACAAGGATAGTACTGTTCTATCAGGGGCCAGCTGTTCCGTTTTCGCAAGAAACAGAATGCACACGGATGTCATCTGTATTTTTTGCCGATTTGATTTTTGCGGACCGCAAAATACTAAAAAAGCCATACATTCATGTGCAAGAAGCCTAAGAGTACTTTCACACTAGCGTTTTTCTTTTCTGTTATTGCGTTCCGTCCTAGTGGCTCAATACCAGAAAAAAGTTTTATCCCCATGCATTCTAAATGGAGAGCAATCCGTTCAGGATGCATCAAGATGTCTTCAGTTCAGTTACTATACAGTTTTTGTACGGAGAAAATACCGCAGCATGCTGCGGTATTTTCTCCGTCTAAAATTCCGGAAGCCTTGAAGTGAACTACATTGAAATGCATTAATGCCGGATCCGGACCAAAGTATTCCGGAAAAACAGATCCAGTTTTGCGGTCTGCGCATACACAGACCTTTACAAATGTGAAAAATATAAATACCGGATCCGTTTTTCCGGATGACAACCGGAGAGACGGATCCGGTATTGCAATACATTTGTGAGACGGATCCGTATCCGGATCCGTCTACAAATGGTATCCGTTTGCACACAGATTTCTGGATCCGGCAGGCGGTTCCGGCGACGGAACTTCCTGCCGGAATCCAGCGCTGCTAGTGTGAGAGTACCCTGAAGTAATTGATAACTCGTAATGATCAGTTTTCTGTATCAGTGGACACATTTGTCTTTAGTACTTTCATCTCTTTTTTAGTCCTATTTATTTAAGGAAAACTAAACTTAGAAATTGAAGAAAATTTTGCTCCACTGTTTGTAAAGGCTACCAAACACATTCAATAGCTGTCGGCGAATGTGTATATGTATTCAATAGAGGGAGGGGATAAAGCCACCACCAGACACCTCTGGCAGTACCTTAAGGCCCCTTTCACATGGGCGAGAATTCCGCGCGGGTGCAATGCGTGAGGTGAACGCATTGCACCCGCACTGAATCCGGACCCATTCACTCCAATTGGGGCTGTGCACATGAGCAGTGATTTTCACGCATCACTTGAACATTGCGTGAAAATCGCAGCAAGCTCTATATTGTGTGTTTTTCAAGCAACGCAGGCCCCATAGAAGTGAAAGGGGCTGTGTGAAAATCGCAAGCAAGTGCAGATGTGGTGCGATTTTCATGCATGGTTGCTAGGAGACGATCGGGATGGGGACCCAATCTTTATTACTTTCCCTTATAACATGCTCATAAGGGAAAATAATAGCATTCTTAATACAGAATGCTAAGTAAATTAGGGATGGAGGGGTTAAAAAATAATTAAACTCACCTCATCAACTTGTTCGCGCAGCCCGGCTCGTCTTCTTTCTTCTTCTTTGAGGACCTGGGAGGAAAAGGACCTTTGGTGACGTCACTGCGCTCATCACATGGTCCATCATCATGGTGATGGGCCATGTGATCGACCATGTGACGGACCATGTGATGAGCGCAGTGACCTCAAAGAAGAAGAAAGAAGACAAGCTGGCCTGCGCAAACAAGTGGATGAGGTGAGTAAAAAAAATGTTTTTAACCCCTTCATCCCTAACTTACTTATTTTCCCTTATAACCATGTTATAAGGGAAAATAATAAAATCTACACAACACCTAACCCAAACCCCAACTTCTGTGAAGAAGTCCAGGTTCGAGTCTGGGTACCAACATGACAATTTTTCTCACACGTATGCAAAACGCATTAAAACGCTTTGCACTCGTGCCGAAAAATTTAGCATTTTCCCACATCGCACCTGCATCTTGTCCGGCCCTCACACGCGACGCCTAAGGCCCCTTTCACACGAGAAAGTTTTCCGCCTGGGTGCAATGCGTGATGTGAACGCATAGCATCTGCACTGAATCCTGACCCATTAATTTCAAGGATCTGTTCTGCGTTGCGTGAAAAACGCAGAATGTTTTATATTTTTCACGCAGCCCTGGCCCCATAGAAGTCAACGGGGCTTCAGTGAAATACGCATGGCATCTGCAATCAAGTGCGGATGCAATGCTTTTTTCACTGATGGTTGCTAAGCGATATTGTTTGTAAACGCATTGCGCCATCGCGGAAAAAACGGAACAACTGAACGCAATAGCAGACATAACTGACTGAACTTGCTTGCAAAATAGTGCGAGTTTCACTGAACGCACCCTGAACGCATCCGGAGCCAATTTGTCACACTCTTGTGAAATCCGGAGCCAACTGTCATACTCTTGGCCTAACTCACAAGAGGACAAAAAGATCTGGCAAAAACATTCTTTTCACCCAATCCTTCTCTGCCCCAACACAGGGAGCTCCCCACACCTTCTTGGTGGGTTCGGCCAACAATACACTAATGTGAATTGGGGCCCTTAGGATGCAGATTTTTTTATACGTTCCTGAAACAGCCTGCAGATGGCACAGGCAGGGGCATAACTCATAGGGTCCCATGGCAAGAAAAGATGGGGCCCCTATAGGTAGTAGTAATTAAAGGTATAATAATAGCACAATATATCAGAAAACCCACATTACAGCAAAAAGCCGCCATATTGTTATTTTACACAAGTGCTATGGCTGTAGCTACGCCCCTGAACACAGGGGTTATTTTCTTACTGATCTGTTCTACATTCAGCTGCAGAATGGTTGAGGGGTGTGGCTTATTCTAGGGGTCGAGCTTAATATTTTTGTCCTACTGCAGACACAGTAGATGGTGGAGGCTCCTGCTCCAGTCGGACACAGTGAGAAGAACATACATGAACTTAAAGCACACATAAAGAGGATTTTTTAAAAATATATTTCTCTTTTTTTTATGCCTTTACTACTACAAGGCAAAATAAAATAAATGAAAATAAAGGTATTTTTGTGCAGTTTCTATGTTTAGAGTTTCTTTAAACTGGCTGTATAATATTAGAAAAGAAAACGGTATGCCTTCTTCATTGCTTGTGTCCTGTCAGTCCTCCCAGACCTTTAGGCCTCTTTCAGACGGGTGTTGCGGGAAAATGTGCGGGTGCCTTTGCGGGAACACCCGCGATTTTTCCGAGCGAGTGCAAAACATTGTAATGCGTTTTGCACTCACGTGAGAAAAATCGCGCATGTTTGGTACCCAAACCCGAACTTCTTCACAGAAGTTCGGGTCTGGGATCGGTGTTCTGTAGATTGTATTATTTTCCCTTATAACATGGTTATAAGGGAAAATAATAGCATTCTGAATACAGAATGCATAGTACAATAGCGCTGGAGGGGTTAGATTTTTTTTTAACTCACCTTAGTCCACTTGATCGCGTAGCCGGCATCTCTTCTGTCTCCTTTGCTGAAAAGGACCTGTGGTGAGCATTCATTTCAGGAATAGGACCTGTGGTGACGTCACTCCGTTCATCACATGATCCATCACCATGGTAAAAGATCATGTGATGGAACATGTGATGACCGGAGTGACGTTACCACAGGTCCTGTTCAGCAAAGGAGACATACGAGATGCCGGGCAGCGCGATCAAGTGGACTAAGGTGAGTTAAATTTATTTTTTTTTTTTAACCCCTCCAGCGCTATTTTACTATGCATTCTATATTCAGAATGCTATTATTTTCCCTTATAACCATGTTATAAGGGAAAATAATAATGATCGGGTCGCCATCCCGATCGTCTCCTAGCAACCGTCCGTGAAAATCGTACCGCATCCGCACTTGCTAGCGGATGCTTGCGATTTTCACGCAACCATTTCTATGGGGCCTGCGTTACGTGAAAAACGCACAAAATAGAGCATGCTGCAATTTTCAAGCAACGCATAAGTGATGCGTGAAAATCACCGCTCATGTGAACAGCCCCATAGAAATGAATGGGTCGGTATTCAGTGCGGGTGCAATGCGTTCAACTCACGCATCGCATCCACGCGGAATACTTGCCCATGTGAAAGGGGCCTTAGGTCCCTTTCACACGAGCGAGTTTTCCACGCGTGTGCAATGCGTGACGTGAAAGCATAGCACCCGCACTGAATCCTGACCGGTTCATTTCAATGGGTCTGTGTGCATGAGCGTTGTTTTTTACGTATCACTTCTGCGTTGCGTGAAAATCGCAGCATGTTCTATATTCTGCGTTTTTTCACGCAGCCCTGGCCCCATAGAAGTGAATGGGGCTGCGTGAAAAACTCATTGCATCCACAAGCAAGTGCGAGTGCGATGCGTTTTTCACTGATGGTTGCTAAGAGATGTTGTTTGTAAACATTCTATTTTTTATCACGCGCGTGAAAAACGCATCAAAACGCATTGCACCCGCGCGGAAAAAAACTGAACAACTAAACGCAATCGCAGACAAAACTGACTGAACTTGCTTGCAAAATAGTGCGAGTTTCACTGAACGCATCCGGCCCCAATCCGCAGCGCCCGTGTGAAACCAGCCTTAGTCCTCTTTCACACGGGCGTCATATTTTTGGCCCAGATAAGAGGCTAAGGGCTTCCATAGTTGCCATAGTAGTAGTGGGGAGCGGGGAGCGGGGGAGCAGTCAGATTGCCCCATGCGCATGGATGATGTGTCCATGCGATCACGTCATCCATGCGCGTGGGGCGCCCTGACGTCACTCTGAAGCGCCCCGGGAGCCGCAGGGACGGTAAGTATACTACTCCCCCGCTCCCCACTACACTTTACCATGGCAAACAGGACTTTAGCGTCCTGGCAGCCATGGTAACTATTCAGAAAAAGCTAAACGTCGGATCCGGTAATGCACGAAACGACGTTTAGCTTAAGGCCGGATCCGGATTAATGCCTTTCAATGGGCATTAATTCCGGATACGGCCTTGCGGCAAGTGTTCACGATTTTTGGCCGGAGCAAAAAGCGCAGTGACGTCACCACAAGTCCTTTTCCTACTGCACAGCAAAGACAGAAGAGAAGCCGGGCAGCGCGAACAAGCCCTATTGTATTATGCATTCTGTATTAAGAATGCTATTATTTTCCCTTATAACATGGTTATAATAATGATCAAGTCCCCATCTCTAGCAACCGTGCGTGAAAATCGCACCGCATCCGCACTTGCTTGCGGATGCTTGCGATTTTCACGAAGCCCCATTCACTTCTATGGGGCCTGCGTTACATGAAAAACGCACAAAGTAGAGCATGCTGCGATATTCACGCAACGCACAAGTGATGCATGAAAATCACCGCTTATGTGCACAGCCCCATAGAAATGAATGGGTCCGGATTCAGTGCGGGTGCAATGCGTTCACCTCACGCATTGCACCCGTGCGGAAATCTCACCCGTGTGAAAGAGGCCTAAGTCTAGGCAAAAGCAGGGCATACACATTCAATAGCAGTCGGCCGAACTTTTTTTCACCCGCGAGCTATGACTCCCGTCTCCCTCATCAGTGTGCGGGAGCTCCCCACATACATCAGTGTCTCTGCTGAACCTGCCGTTCTTGGAGGGTTCGGTGAACAAAAGTATAATGTGTATGGCCAGCTTTATGCGCCATAGTAAAAAGGTGTCGCCGTCAAGTTACTGTCGCGTCAAGTCCAAAAGACTATTTCACTTTTTCGCTGCATGCCACCTGGAAAAATGTGTTTTACCGTAGAGAACAGAGTAGCGGACATGTTAGAATTTTTGTGAGTTTACAGCAACAGGAGAAAAATGTAATGGCAGCATAAGTCACAGTAATGCCACGATTAGGAGACACTGGGGCAGATTTACTAATCCCGTCTAAGAGTTCGGCAGTGTAGAATCCACCAGATTTATCACAATGACAGGCTGGATGATGAATGTGGTCCACCTTTGAAGGGGTCGTCCAGCTTTACCACTTCCCCTTCTTACTGGACCTCACCACTCCGTTCCAGTTCCTGCAGTCCCCACTTGTAAACTTCTGGCACGGAGGGGGATCACGTGTGCCATTACTGTGGTGACGTGTTCCCCAAGTTTACGAGCAGGTATCGCACCATGCAGTGGTGGACTGAAGGAACCAGAACCAAGCGAAGGGGAGCAGGTAAGTATGCTTCCCTCCACAGGTAGAAAGAGAAAAATGTTAAAAAGCTGGACAACCCCTTTAATTCTGCTTCTCGGGCTCTTTGGCAGCATAGAGCGGTCACAATTATACAGTTTGGTAAAAGGAGTATTTCTAAACCTATATGCAAGAAAAGTTCTACCTTAAGTACAAACGTGTTGTCCTTGTCAGGCATCTCCAATGGCATTGTGGTGCGGACCTCGATAATGGCAGAGAGAGGAATGCTTACTTTAGGTTTAGATGACTGCAAAAAATAATTGAACACAATTATCATATAGCATAGAGACACACAGCTTGTCATCAAGATGAACCTAAAGGGAAACTCTAACAAACACGAGATTTTTCCACCATAAAGATCATAAGGGAGTTTTCAGACTCATCATGGCTGACCTTAATGAATACTGTTTACCAAGGGGAAACTTCCTGTGTGGCACTTGAATGAATTTGGGTACCTGCTTAGGAACAAAGCCTACCACCAGTGGTGACTACCTCTCATCTCCACTCTCTTTATTAAGCCAGTGTGATCGCCTTCTGTATTGGTGCAGATGGTTCGTATGCTGACCAGGTAAAAGACCTAGATTGGGAAATGGCAGGACAGACTTTCTGGGGCATTTATCAAAACTGGTGCATAGGAAAATCGGGGTTGCTGCCCACAAGTCCCATTGGGTTGCTACTTTAAAGGGCATCTGTCAGCAGATTTGTCCCTATGACACTGGCTGACCTGTTACATGTGCACTTGGCAGCTGAAGGCATCTGTGTTGGTCCTATGTTCATATGTGCCCACCTTTTTTTACACACCACTGCAGCAGCATGTGACCCTTCCCTGGCAGAGGGAAGAAAGCTGCTGCCAGACACCTCTAGTACCAGGCAGCTGAAATCCAACGTGCCCGATCGGGAGACCCCATATACATTTGACGGTCAGGTGAACCTGCCAAAATTGGTGGGTCCGGCCAACTTAAATTTAACATGTATGCCCAGCTTTAGATTATGTGCGAGTTCATTTATTATAAGAAGCTGATGAAAATGAGGAGAGCTGTCCGATCTGTTATCTATCGTGTGCATCCGACAGCTGGGAAGCAGGCAGCGAAGTTGTAATTTGCTAACAAATCACTCGGCACAATATAAAATGCCTGGATCTGTGCAATTTATGTTTCCATATATGTCATTTATACGATCACTGAACGCCAGACGGTGAAACATGTGAATGAAATATCGCAAATGGGACAGACAGTCGTCAAAGGGTAAAAAAAATTTTTTTTTTACCGTAAATCTCTTATTCAGACCAAGAAAGAAGCAAATCCCTCCAAACAATACACCGCACAAACTGTACCAAAATAAAAAACCCATATGAATTAAAAATGACAAAAAATAATTAAAAGAGAGGTGAGAAACCCAAAACAGAGAGCTACATTGTGTCCGTAAAGAACAATGATTACACATAAGAACCAAGAAGCATTAGGATACAATGTGTACACAGACCCCAAATACACGGACCACCTATGTACCCACTGTATCCCAATGCTTATCCCCTTTTGGGTAATATGTTAATTGGTTCTTCTGTGTAATCATTGCTCTTTGTAGCTCTCCGTTTCGGTGTGGGTATGGGTTTCTCCCCTCTCCTTTGTTGGTACAATTTGTGTGGTGTGGTATTTTTTGGAGGTATTTTGCTGTGTATACGCGACGCCACTTTATATTGAGCCCTCTGTGTATAGGTAGGAAAGAAGCAAAGACTTCACAGGGTAAAATGTCTATGAACAAAACAGGGCAAAATAATCTGCGAATGAACAAAGGTGCTGGTGGCATCTGCCATGTAAAACACTCTATGGCTCTGCGCAGTAAGAACACAAGGCATTAGGTATGTAAATGGCATGTCTACTGCAGGGGGACATTTCAGGCAGCCGGTGACACAGCACAATGCGAAGAGCGGGTGACGAGGGCTCATGCATAATTCACACAAGTTATACCGGAGCCTGTGCAGCGCTTACAGCCTTAGGCGCATCTCCCAGCATCCAGCTTTTCCTGGCCAATTATGCACAATTATAATGGTTTATAAGTTGTCATGGAATATTACAATGTTACTGTTCTCCACCACATCATCGTCAGGATCGTTAGGAGATCTGGAAAGTGCATCAGAATACATCAGGCTATGTTGTGTGACATAACGACCAACGCTAATGCCTTACAGGAAATGTCTCATCAGAGAATTGAAAATGAAATGAAAATGAAATTTGTTTTTATGTTAAACATTTATTTATTTATTTATTTATTTATTTTGTAGAATTTTTGGTGATTTTTATTTATTTTATTTTTATTTCCAAGTCACTATATTTTAAAAAAATATCCAAAAATTCTGCAGTTTTCTCACTGGTCGCTAGAACTAAAATATGTCAAGACTTTGTGTTCTTTGAGAGACACAGAGGGCACGTCACTGACTTCTATGAGAGAGTCTTCTAGGCATGGTCTGAGACCTGCGCAGAGGTCAGGAGGGAGTAGACAAGCTGTGATATCAGCTATTGTGAATGGTAGATCCACTGTTATTTCTATAGAGGTGATATTTGTCAGTGTAATCCTGCCTGTGATGATAATGAAATCACTTCTGAAAAGTTACTTGTAAAGAACGGGCAGTAGGGACATATTATTAGGCCTAGTGGTCTGTGCAAAAACAGAACTTTAAATATAGCGACATGGAAAACGGAGACAAAAATACACATTACATGGAGCCCATTTAAATCAATAGGTAATGTAGGGCAGGCGAGGCCTCCATAGAGAGAGGAGACGTTCTTGGTAAGCGCCGTCCACTGTGGCCAAGGGATGAGGTTCCTGCACAAATGACTGGTCTACAGTAAATCCACTGACAGACCTGTAGAGCGATGTTAAGCTTTCACACCAGATGAGGCATCGGTAGGACGTTACATATACCGACCTTAAAGCCTATTGATCTCATAGCTGCTGGAGCGTATTGATCTAATGGGCTGCACTGTGGTGTATCTCACTAACTAGCTGACATCTCTGGATACATTTTAATAGTCTCGTCCTAGTTCTGGTCATTAGCCAAAGTATATGTAATGTTTAGGAGTGAATGACCTCTCACTTGCAATATGCTCCATCCTTTGTTGTGACGAGGAAATACGTCCTAGGACTCTTGGGAGTTTGGGGTCATTCCTCATTCCTGTTCTGCATTTATTTAACTAATTTACCATCTGCCTCCCCTAAAATACCATCTGCCCCTGCACTATAAAAAATAACTGGATATACTTGCAGGGCTTGAGATACTCAAATGCTACTGAAAGATAATATATTGTATTTCAGTGGATACAAATATTAGAATCATCAAATTAAATTTGCTAAATGTCAGTATTGTTCTCATGCATATACATAGCTCTAGATCAGACGCCACAGACCCGGCCTCACATAAACTGTCTGACGCTGGTCCAGCCAGAAGGTTGCCATACGCATCCCAGGCTGTATGTACACCTGGATTTTTGCCATACGCACTCTAGGTACACAGTTACCGCACCGCACACCATTTAGTGGTTAGAGCTAGTCTGCGCTTTCGTCCCAACTGCCTAACATTATTTTATTGATTATCTGCAGTTGAGGTCAGCTCTAGTGTAAACACACCACGTACCACGAGTGGCCTAATCTACGTTTGCCCCTTTCATCATGCTCAGCAATATAACCTTTATACTGTGCAACTGAGGACAACCACCACTTGTGCTAACCCCCGTCCCCTGACAATTCAAGGGGTTCATTATAATTATTCTTAAGTATGTTCTATCGAAGAAACGCGTAGGGACAGGTGAACATACCCAATTTTTGGTACCCACGGTTTTCCATTTTCCACTGTATCAGGTGTCCTCCCCATCACCCCGGCAGGGTCTTATAGGGACCTTAGACCAGGGTGAGGTTCCGGGCGGGACCACCCCTTGCGGGGCACGGATCCCGTGTTAGGGCATCAGGGTCACATTAGGTCAAGTAGGGTGCAACAGGGACAGTCCAATTCCCTGTGGTACTCCACAACGCATGACCCTGCTCACGAAGACCTGGTTCCGAAGGACACCCACCTAGGCGCTGAGAAAGGACCATCATTTCCGGTGACCTCCTGAGCTTGTTGAATAAATGTGCCTATCTACTTGGTACTGGTAAGATCTACCCTTGTCTTCTTACCTACATTAGGCATTGCCCTGGTGTCCTTACCCTGGGACACAGGACATTTATGTTTATTCCCACCACTAGGTGTGATTTCCCCTGACCCTTGGGGTCCACACCATTTGAATAAGGGTCGGCCCGAGGGGCCCCATCTACCGCAACCCGCCTCCCAGCGGTCCACGTGTACGTGGGGTCCCGCTTGTGTCTGTCTGTTTTTGTCTGTAAGGGGTTTATGTATATTTTATTCGTACTATTAAAAGTTAGACATTTTAGAACGTTACTGCCCCTTTAATTTTCACATATTACGTTTCTTAGCAGTACCCTGGTGAGAGGTGCGGTTGCACCATTCTCCCTCGAAGGGACAACTCTTCTCTTTTTTGTAATAGTCTAGATGTTCATCACGTTGCACTTGTCATGCCCTTGCATCCTGATTTTGCCCACCATAGTACCCATGAATGTATAGGTGGAAAAGAATACATTCATTGGCCAGTGTGTTACTACTGCACAGCATGCATATGGCTGCTTAAAGGGGTTGCCCAGGATTTTGATATTTATGGTCTATCCTCAGGATAGTTCATCAATGTATATTAACAGTGGGGGTTCAACTCCCGACACCCCTACCAATAAGCTGTTTGAAGAGGCCTATTGAGCGCTGCGGCCTCCTCACTATATATTTGGCAAAGCACTGTATGAGGCTATGCTTGGCACGAGAATAATCATAAAAGGTGGTCACCATGTAAGTGTTCTGTTCATTCTTCAGTTCTTGTTATTTTTTATTTTTCTTGAACCGGAGGACCACTTTAAAGTGGTATTCCCATCCTGGCTGACCCCCTGCTAGACCTCCTCCAGTCTGCATGTAATGGCCAGAACTATAGATACGCTATGCCGTTTCCGCCGCTCCCATAAAAGTGAATGGGAATTCCAGGAACAGTGTAGCACCGCAAGGGCAGCAAGTGATGGAGCAGTGACCACACTGTTGTCCTCTAACTCACACAGAACAGCCTAGTGTATTCCTATGTGATGCAGATGTCTTCCTTTCCTCCTGCTTGTGACAGGTTTCTCCCGGATGGCCCAGCAGAGCGTGCTTTGGTCAGACTGGGACCACCTAAACCTGGTGCCCATAATGAAATGGTTCAAACTGTATGAATGTAACTGAGCTGTTAGAATACTGCATTATATATAAAAAATGCTGGCGTGCTTATTTAATTTCTAAGTATGGAGCCCCCTGGTGTTCACAGTTTATAGGAAAGTGCACATCCACCTGATGAGCTGAGTGCTGGTGGACATGTAAGCGGGCTGGTCTCCCTACAGATCCTCTGTTCACTGCTGCACAGCTAAGGCCTCATGCACAGGACTGTATTTTTGGTGTGCGTCTGATCCGCACTGCGGATTTGGTCTGCGTCAGATTTTTTTACGGAGTTGAAGTGGACCCATTCATTTCTATGGGGCCACAAAAAATGCTGACAGCACACAGATGTCATCTACATGCTGTCTTCAATGACAAGAATAGGCATTCCTACTATGGGGGACGAGAAAATTTAGGGATACACATGGCTGGTATCCGTTTTTTTTGCAGATACGCATTTTGAGGACCACAAAATGGATACGGTCGTCTGCAGGAGGCTTAACAGAAATAGTTTTCTGCTCGACTTGTCAGGGAAGGTGCAAACCGTCTGCTGCAGCATGGCAGTGTAGCTGAGAAAGCTCCTTCTGCAGGGGGAGCAAGAACAGACTATACTGTCAGCTGTCAGAGGGAGAAGGAGGCTGACTCTGTCCAGAGACCATCTCCAGCAGCGCAGATTAGCAGGAAGCCAATATTTAAGTCAAATGTATTTTTTAAGCTAGAAAAACTGCAAATAATGTTAAAACATCAATTAACAGCTTTTTGAGGACTTTGTCCCTCTACCGTCACCACATGGTAGTTGCAGCAATAAATTTTTTTAATCAGATTTAATATAAAAAGGAGAAAAATCCATAAATACTTCCCAGACAATATGAGTGACATGAGACATAAAACTACTTTCCATACAGGGACGATGAAGTATACCACGCTGGCTCTTTCGACACTGATGCTTCACGCTCCATGTTAAATGAATTAATGAAAGGTTTTTATTCCCCCATTTTCTCGTGATGTACAAACTGAATTTTCAACGAGCTTCTCTTGGCATCATCTGCTCTTCTCACAGCCATACACTTTGTTTTGTGGTTGTGCTAATTGATCTGGGTGGGAGTATCATGAATTCAATGGCAGCCTTAACAAAGGCAGACACCGTGAAAGAAGCTACTACACCGAGTAAAAAACTGGTTAAGTTTTTTTTTTTTTTTGTGTCAGACCATTAAGAGCATCACAAAGGTTTATTGTCCAGGGAAACAATTCCTGTTCTAGCTCCGGCTCTGATTCAAGGATAAGACATATTTAGGTGAGAGTATTAGGCTGAGTTCACACGAGCGTGACAGATTTGGTCCGGATGCGTTCAGGGTGCGTTCAGTTAAACTCGCACCATTTTGCAAGCAAGTTCAGTCAGTTTTGGCTGCAATTGCGTTTAGTTGTTCAGTTTTTTCCGCGCGGGTGCAATGCGTTTTGATGCGTTTTTCACGCGCGTGATAAAAAACTGAAGGTTTACAAACAACATCTCCTAGCAACCATCAGTGAAAAACGCATTGCATCCGCACTTGCTTGCAGATGCAATGCGTTATTAAAGCAGCCCCATTCACTTCTATGGAGCCAGGGCTGCGTGAAAAACGCAGAATATAGAACATGCTGCGATTTTAAGGCTGAGTTCACACGGGCGAGATTTCCGCGCGGGTGCAATGCAGTAGGTGAACGCATTGCACCTGCACTGAATCCTGACCCATTCATTTCAATGGGGCTGTGCACATGAGCATTTTTTTTCATGCATCACTTCTGCAATGCTTTAAAATCGCAGCATGTTCTATATTCTGCGTTTTTAACGCAGCCCTGGCTCCATAGAAGTGAATGGGGCTGCGTTAATAACGCATTGCATCTGCAAGCAAGTGCGGATGCAATGCGTTTTTCACTGATGGTTGCTAGGAGATGTTGTTTGTAAACCTTCAGTTTTTTATCACGCGCGTGAAAAACGCATCAAAACGCATTGCACCCGCGCGGAAAAAACTGAACAACTAAACGCAACCGCAGACAAAACTGACTGAACTTGCTTGCAAAATGGTGCGAGTTTAACTGAACGCACCCTGAACGCATCCGGACCAAATCTGTCACGCTCGTGTGAACTCAGCCTTAAAGCATTGCAGAACTGATGCATGAAAAAAAACGCTCATGTGCACAGCTCCATTGAAATGAATGGGTCAGGATTCAGTGCAGGTGCAATGCGTTCACCTACTGCATTGCACCCGCGCGGAAATCTCGCTCGTGTGAACTCAGCCTAAAGCATTGCAGAACTGATGCATGAAAAAAAACGCTCATGTGCACAGCTCCATTGAAATGAATGGGTCAGGATTCAGTGCAGGTGCAATGCGTTCACCTACTGCATTGCACCCGCGCGGAAATCTCGCCCGTGTGAACGCAGCCTAACATTCACTATACATGTTGTCTATTTATTATATCGTGGCATACGGGGGAAGAGTCTTCAACAAGACAAAATGTCATTTAATATTGTTTCCATTAGGCTGGTTAGTAAACTCATGCGTTGTTTGCATCGTCTTCCTCCTGTTCTTTCCCATGCTTCCTTGGCAGAAATAAACCCTAATGTCCTCGGATCTTTACTGTAAGTTAGGGAATTATGAAACACAAGTGCTTTGTTTGGGGCATTTTTTGATTTGGTTTTTTGTGTTTTTACAGTTTTACATATAAAAATCTTGAAAAAAATGCAAGTAAAGCAATGCCACAAAAAATAAAAAATAAAAATCCTGCATTTTTACAAGCCACCTGTAAAGGAAGCTGTCTATGAAGGAAGCTTTAGGTAAAAAAAAGTTGTGTTTTTCCTAAAAACACTGATCTTTACTAAAAACCCAGTGTACGGGCCAATTTTTTGTGGTCCATATACAGTCCGTATAATTTCAATGGTTCCGCAAAAAAAACGGAATGTACTCCGTATACTTTCCGTTTCCGTATTCCTGTTTTTCCGTTCCGTTGAAAGATAGAACATGTCCTATTATTGCCCGCAAATCACGTTCCGTGGCTCCATTCAAGTCAATGGGTCCGCAAAAAAAACGGAACACATACAGAAATGCATCCGTATGTCTTCCGTATCCATTCCGTTTTTTCTGAACCATCTATTGAAAATGTTATGTCCAGCCCAATTTTTTCTATGTAATTACTGTATACTGTACATTGCATACGGAAAAACGGAAACACAACAGAACTCAAAAACGGAACAACGGATCCGTGAAAAACGGACCGCAAAAAACTATAAAAGCCATACGTTCGTGTGAACTAGGCCTTAGGCTGCTTTCATACAGTCAGTTATGAACATTTTCACTTCAGTTTTTGACGTAAAAATGTAGAATGACCCCTTTCTGTGACTTTTTGAATGCACAGGTGTTTTTGTGGCACGTTAGTCACATAGGATTGTCGAGGATGTGGTGGTGGTCCAGACTTTGTCTCAGATAAATTTACCAACATTTACGCCTGGAAACAGGCATGAATTTTGGTGAAAGACTACTCCAGCCCGAGGCCGGTTACATTTTTCTGCCAGGCGCACAGAATGTGCCTCATTTGATAGGGTTGATCATGCCTGCAGATACTCATTAATGACAGTCTATGGCACAAATGTATAATGGTGCAGCCATACACAGTAGGTGAATGTGTCAGGGCATACATTCTGCAGAACCATTTGCTGAAAGTAATTGCTGAACGCCATATGAATACAGTGACGATAAATATGACCGCTAACCCTTGCAGCACACAATTTGAGCAATTTACTCTTTTTCATTTCAATTATTTTATATATTTCCTTCTAGTTTTCTGTTTAATACAAAGTTCTGCTGTGAAAATGCATTTTTTACCAATTTGCACGCATGAGCTGCAATAATTTGCTAATTATGTACCGTACTATGAGACTAATCTTCGTGTTCCACTAAAGCCTGTGTAGGAGGGCAACAGATAGCCAGCAGCTGGACAAAGCCCCCTTGATTTTTACAATATTCCATACTCTGTGCCAGGTCAGACAAAGGCTCAGTGCACCAGTGGCAGAATGAGCTCGCGGTTCAGTGCCAACATCAAGCTCAGTTACTGTTCCATGAGAATGACTATAGTCTGTGTAGTTTATGCAGAACTATATTTTCCAAAACTCCATATCAGGTCCTGATTGGGTACATATTGGGGCATGTACTTCCTGGAAAACTGCTTCAGGCAATGCTCGGTGGGAAACAATGCAGGAGAGAATGTCACCTGTAAAGTGCCAACTACATGGCTGTCCTGTAACCTAAGGTGTCAGTCTAGAAATAGTCTTAGATTATGTCTTAAAGGGAACCTGTCATAAATTTTAGGGCTCATGCACGCGACCTGTGCCGGCCAGGCCCATGCTGCGGAATGCAAATTGTGGTCCGCAATGCACGGGCACCGACTGTGGAGCCGCCGCATGTGGATCGCAGACTCACGGTCCGCATCGGAAAAAAGTAGTGCATGCACTACTTTTTTGCGGTGCGGAGGCACGGACAGAAACCCTACAGAAGCATTCCGTAGTGCTTCCGTGGTGTTCCTTGCCTCCGTTCCGCACCAACCTTTCCGGATTGCGAACCCATTCAAGTGAATAGGTCCACATCTGTGATGTGGTGCCAGAATGTCCGGGGTCCGTATTCAGCGGTGTGGCACTCATGAGCTAATAGTAAGTGGTTGCTCAGAACCAGCATCATAATCATTGTAGTACAGTCCTTGAAAAGAGTCAAATCTACCTGAGAAGAGTCCTGGTTATTCATAATCTCCTGCTCTCCCGCCCATCTGATGACTGGCAGGGAGTCGCTGGAGGTCTGGAGGTCACACCACCTTGAGGTCTGAACCATGTGTATAATACTTTACTTGTTCCACTTGTAGTTTGTCAGCAGTATTCAGTGATTGCTTACCTATCTGGTTTGGTGGCACACTGCTGCATACACAACTACATGGACTTCCATAACCCTGTGCATTAGTCATCACCTTTTAGGCCTCCTGCACACGACCGTATGTGTTCAGTTTTTTTGCGGACCCATTGACTTGAATGGAGCCACGGAACGTGATTTGCGGGCAATAATAGGACATGTTCTATGTTTAAACGGAATGGAAAAAGAGAAATACGGAAACGGAATGCATATGGAGTACATTCCGTTTTTTTTGCGGAACTATTGACATGAATGGTTCCGTATACGGACCGTATACGGAACGCAAAAAACGGCCAGTAAACGGTGAAAAAAAAAATTGTGTGCAGAAGGCCTTAGGGCTCATGCACACGACAGTATTTTGCGTTCAGTATTTTTTGGAGTTCAGTATGTGGTACATATACTAAACCATTCATTTCAATGGTTCAGCAAAAAAAACTGAAGTGTCTCCGTGTGCATTCCGTTTCAGTATTTCTGTACCGTGAAAAGATAGAACATGGCCTATTCTTGTCCGCAAATCACGGTGCTTGGCTCCATTCAAGTCAATGGGTCCGCAAAAAAAACTGAACACATACGGAAATTCATCCGTATGTCTTCCATATCCGTTCCGTTTTTGCTGAACCATCTATTGAAAATGTTATGCCTAGCCCAATTTTGTCTATGTAATTACTGTATACTGTATGTGGCATACGGAAAAACGGAACGGAAAAACGGAACGGAAAAACGGAAACACAAAACGGAACAACGGATCCGTAAAAAACAGACTGCAAAACAATGAAAAAGCCATACGGTCGTGTGCATGAGCCCTTAGGCCTGTTCACACGAACGTGTGTGATCCGTGGCCGTATTGCGGCCCGCAAATTGCAGGCCGCAATACACGGCCACAGTTCCGTGTGCATTCCGCATCACGGATGCGGACCCATTCACTTCAATGGGTCCGTAAAACCGGAATTGCGGAACAGCCGCACGGAACGGGACCCCTCGGAAGCACTACGGAGTGCTTCCGTGGGGTTGCGTCCCGTACTTCCGTTCCGCAAAAAGATAGAACATGTCCTATCTTTTTGCGGAATGGGCCGATCACGGACCCATTAAAGTGAATGGGTCCGCAATCCGATGCGGCTGACCTACGGCCGGCGATCGTGCATTGCGGCCCGCAATTTGCGGGCCGCAGCACGGTCACGGGTCACACACGTTTGTGTGAACTTGGCCTTAGGCCTCGTTCACACTTCAGTGTTTGGTCAGTGATTTCCATCAGTGATTTGTGAGCCAAAACCAGAAGTGGAGCCTCCATAGACATGAGGTAGAAGGGAAAGATCTGCTCCTGTTCTATGTTGAGAGCTGCACCTGGTTTTGGCTCACAAATCACTGATGGAAATCACTGACCAAACACTGAAGTGTGAACGAGGCCTTAGAGTGAGTTTGATGGGATTTTTTGGACTGCCGGTATTTTATTCTGGCTCTCCCGGTATTGTAATTATGTGACTAGCTGTTCCCATTTTCTTACTCACTTTTGCTAATTTGCACAGTGGTTTATGGACTCCATGTTTTGGTGGTCCAGTTGCTATATTGTTGGTATTTGTAGACCACTTTAGTGTGGGTGATTTAACTAGTGCTGCTACATAGGATCCTATTTTAACCGCTTTGAAGCAATTACTTTGACATGTATTTTTATTGTATTGGATTGTATTAAGATTGTGAATTTTACTATTTACTGTTGCGTGGGTTTTTTTATGTTAATAGGGCCATTGTACCACGATCATAGCTATTACTCAGTTGTTATAGGAGCTTTCTTAGAGAGAAAGGGAGAAAACTCATCAGCAGGTGGGCAGGAGAGCAGGACTTCATGAATAACCAGGACTCTTCTCAGGTGGCCGGGACTCTTTTCCGGGCCCAGTCTGCAAGAATTGTGATGTTGGTTCTCGGCAACCACTTACTTTTAACTTATAAATGACAGACCGCTGAAATCAACTCACCTGTCCCTACTATATGCTGCTGTTAGTATGGGCAGCATAAAGTTGATGACAGGTTCACTTTAAGGCCCCCATACACATTAGTGTATTGTCAGCCGAACCCGCTGAGAATGGCAGGTTCGGCCAACAACTTAATGAGTATGGGGAGCTCCCAACTCTCCTCTGTCAGATGATGGCGGGGGGAAAGAAGGATTGGGAGAAATTAATATTTTCACCCAATCCTTTTGTTCTCCCAGGAGATAAGCCGCTGCCAGAGATGGGTCTCGAAGTGTCTTTCTTCCCTCTCTCCATTGACTACATTTACATATTCGGCTGTGCCGAAGGGAATTGGGAGAGATAGCTGTCAGACAACTATTGAGTGTGTGGCCACCTTTAGATTAAGTCTTTTGGACCTCTTCAGTACTGAACATGGAGCTGGTTAGGAATATGAAGTGCTAATACAGAGAATGGGATGCAACATAGAGAGATGTTCCCAGCTAACCCAATGCCATTTCTGCACTAAGGAGGTCCAAAAGACCAAAAAGTTTGACATGCTAAAAGAGTTTTCACATTTAGGGTTTCATTGCGTGTTCACAGAATATAATAAGTTTGCTGTGTTCTTTTCATAACTGTGGTGGACACTGCCTCCCCCCTTCCCACCCAGTGGACCATTGACTACGAGACTGTTATGACATATCTTGTGGTACCCCTTTAAGGGCACTTTAGGAGTAAAGTTCTGCCTGTTGGATGAGTGTTACTTAGATAAAGTGTTTTCCCAGAGCCCAAAGCTGCTTATACACATTAGATTAATCTGTATGAGGGCCCCTGACTGTTCTTCAAGGGCAGATGTTGGAGAAAACAAGGATTGACATGTTGGATCTGCTATGAAGGCATGAAGTAGAATAGGACAAGGAAGGTGCATTTTGACCAATAATATATTATTATACATTATAATACAATATTCCTTTTGTTAGAAAATTGGAAGCATTTAAGAAACAAGTGCAGTTTAGGAAGAATGTATTCCCATTTCTTACCTTAGGAGGCACATAGAATTCAAGAAGAAATCTTTCTCCTTCCATTTTCATGGCTTTTCTCAAAAGCAAACGACATTTTTGCCACTGAGAGCTACCAACACAATTGGTGTCATCAGCAACCATGTACCTGAGAGTTCCTTCTCTCTGAATTTCGACAGCATCTATCTTAGCCGCTTGCATTTTTGACAGTCGTAATTTGTGAGTCCATTTTTCCCGTGGTTCCACTTGCTCCTTGTTGCCTGATGTGCAATGTTCACGTTCCGAGCGTTTCAATGTCCCATTGTCTATGCCAGGCTCTGGAGAGGACTTCCTATGCCACATTTCCTTCATGCCATCCACCACACACAGACTCATATTCCTCAGTGAAAAACCTTTTTTAAATTTTGTCTTAGAGCTCGCATGTACTGAAACATCCTCCGAGCTTCGGGAGTGTCCATAGGATGACACCTTGTGGGCCCTGGCTTGAGTCCGACTTAAATATTTATTTGTCATGGTATTTTCCATGCTGTCTAATGACTCTGTGGAGGTTTCCTCTTTCCTGGAGACGAAATCTCTTGCTAAAGGCACCTGGCAATTTTGTAGTCCTACGAAGGGTACAATGTTATACTTTGTTGGAGAATCAGATACATATACCCTGCTAACCTCAAAACTGAAGAAATCTAAAAAATTGGCAGCAAAATGGTGGGAGAAAGATGTCTCTGCTCCTGGAGCATTATAGTGAGGGTTCTCCTTTAAAAACTGGCAGAATTTCTGGGCAAAGTCCACTGCAGCGGCTTGTGCATGAAGCTCACAGAACTCCTTCCAGTCAGGAAGCTGGGAGGAAGAGTCTTGATTAAGTGCATCACCATTCATGGCTGTTCCATTCCTCTCTAAGAAATCTGCAAGGCAAAATGAAGAGAAATCACCAAATCTGGAATAAATCTTTATCTAAAAAAACATCCTGTGTAGAAGCATAGGCGTACACATACATTTGTTTAAAGGGTGGTTGCATTAAGTAGTATTTGTGGTACCGCATAATAAATCTAAGGATGTATTAAAATGTATATATTATATAGCTCATCAAAATAAGATCGGCGGAAGTCTAACACCTCGAACCCCCATTGCTGTTTGAGGAGGCAGTGGTGCATCGGTGGGTGACGTGGTCTCCTTGCAACTTACTAAGCCGGCCAGCCATTGGATAGTGGCTGTCCTTGGTACTGCAGCTCAGCCCTATTCCCTTAAATGGGACTGAACTGTGCCTAGGTCATGTGACCAATGAAGGTGACATCACCGGCATACAAAGAGGCCGTGGTGCTCATCGGAGGGCTGCTCCTCTTCAAAACAGCTAATGGGCAGGGGTGCCAAGAGTCGGACCCCTGGCGATCTGATATTGATGGTCTATCCTGAGAATAGAGAATATCAGAAAACCCCTTTAAATTATTTTGTACTCACTAATTTCAAAATATATCTTTATAAAGGTGTCAGAGCTCTATTTTTTTTTTTTTTTTTTTGCATATAGCAGCTAATCCTATGTTTTTTTTCACACAGACAACATTTTGGCCGTCTGCAGGCACCCCTAGGGGGATCTCACTGAACACCAGTTTAAACAGGTGCCTTTGGCAATATTTGAGATATTGGTATTAGTACTAAAATAATTACTCCATAAAAAAAAATCCCATTATTTCCCTATAATAATATCATATTGAAAATACACCGGGAATAATCCTATGTTCCTTTCCTTTCTCAAAGTTCACAAGAATTTTTTTAATTGGCACTAGATACAATTTTAGCAGCAATGTGTATGGTGTGAACTGAACTGAAGCAGTAATAAGCAAAAACCCTTCTTGTCAGCTTTGGGCAGCCTATTTAAATCACATTCATTTTAATAGCTGTAAATATTAGCGGGATGACCTGCAGCCATGGCACAGAGAGACTGTCAAGAACTGTTCATCTCAATTTTAACACAGATGCAGTGGGTTCACAGCATTGCAGACAAAATCTGCATTTTCAAACTACAATATTCAGATGGCCAAGATTTGCCATCCATGGCACCTGATATGAACAGCCTTAATTATTTGTGCTTTGAAAATTTAAAAAAATTATAATAATTTCATTGTATTAAAAAAAAAAAAAAGGGATTTGCAGTATGTCTTCAAATGTTTCTGAGTTTTTGTTACAGTCAAGGGATCAATATCTATATGTTATGAGAATGGTAAATCAATTCTTCCGCTAAATCATTCATGATAAGAAGCATCAGCCTCTTTGAGATCACACAGAGGAAGGCAACACGAGGCCCTCATATGTGGTCCTTCTTGGCCATTTCTCTCTATTCCTAATGTTTCATTCTCATTATTTAGGCAGTGTATCCAGGGTCACAAAACAGGAAATACTATAATAAGCAGATTGGGACTTTACATCAATTCCTACTCAGATTACTATGGTCATGCTGACCTCCCCATGTTAGTTAGGGCACTTGCAGATTTGCAATACACGGGCACCGTTCCGTGGCCATTTCGCATCACAGATGTGGACCCATTCATTTCAAAGGGTCAGCAGACCCGGAGATGCCGAACAGAACACTACTGAAGCACTATGGAGTGCTTCCTGGGGTTCCGTTCCGTGCTTCCGCACCGCAAAAAGAATGGGTCTGCGATGCCCATGCGCCAGCCCTATGCACAGGCTTCACATGAGCCCTTTCTATGCAGGATTTTCTGATACAAATGGCCTTGTAGAAATTCTGCAAGACTGTGTCTTTGGGTGCTGTTGCAGACAGGGCACTGGGGAGAGGAGTCTGCTGCAGCCAGTTGTCTTTCAATCAGTCACAGGGTAGTGAGGTAGAGGAAGGATAAATCTCCTGGCTGCTCTTCTGGAAGTAGGGTTTATGAATCCACAATCTCCAGTACAAGGCAAGGCCTCATGCACACGTTTTTTTTGCGGATAGGATGAGGACCCATTCATTTCAATGGGTCAGCAAAAAAATGCTGATAGTTCATCCAATTGTGTTCCGCATGCGTTGTCCGTATTTCCCTTCAGCATAAAATATTGTGCATGTCCTACTTTTTTCTCATTTGCGGACAAGGATAGGCATTTATTAAAAGGGATCTGTGGAAAAAAACGGATCCCATCCTCCAAAAAAAAGGATGCCGCATCAGTTTTTTTTCGCAGACGCAAAAAACAACTGTCGTGTGCATGAGGCCTTAGGATACTTTCACACTAGCGTTTAAGTTTTCCGGTATTGAGTTCTGTCCTAGGGGCTCAATACCGGAAAAAACACTTCAGTTTTGTCCCAATTCATTGTCAATGGGGACAGAACTGAACAGAACGTTATGCTCCAAAATGCATTCCGTTCCGTTTAGTTGCGTTCCCAGATTGGAGAGCAAACCGCAACATGTTGTATTTTGCTTTTAGTCCTGGGATGCGGAGCAAGAAGGATCCGGCATGACCCCCAATACAAATCAATGGGGACGGATCCGTTTTCTCTGCCACAATAGAAAACTGATCCGTCCCCTACTGACTTTCAATGGA
The DNA here is from genome assembly GCF_014858855.1 of Bufo gargarizans. Classification (NCBI taxonomy): domain Eukaryota; kingdom Metazoa; phylum Chordata; class Amphibia; order Anura; family Bufonidae; genus Bufo; species Bufo gargarizans. Next base: position 405,480 of record NW_025334171.1, on the reverse strand, counting down.
GTTAATGACCGATCCGTCTTGGCAATGTTAAAGAGAATCGGATTCGTTCATAACGGGTATTATCAGTAACGAAAGCGTTTTTGCTGAACCCTGCCGGATCCAGCAAAAACGCTAGTGTGAAAGTAGCCTTAGTTTAGTTAAGTAGAGGGTATACTTTGAATAAATAGTCATAAAGTAATTTATCCACCATGAATTTAAGTGTGTGGTTCTCTTTTCATCTGTGTCTCTTCTAAGGCTAAATGCACACGATCAGGATGATCCGCACGCTCAGGAAGCGTGCAGATTTTCTGCGCAGATTTGTGTGTGGAAAATCCGCACCATCGGTCATGTACATTGTATTCCATGAGAATTTGAAATTCTCAATGCACACAATGCAGATTTTTTTTCCGCACAGATTTTGACCTCCGGTGACAATTTTTAAATCCGCAGCATGTCAATTTATTTTATTTTTCCTGACCGGACCAAATCCGCATGCAAATCCGTACCAATTGATGCGGATTGACCGCACGGATTTGCCTGCAAACACCTGCGGATTCTCCGCACGTGAATCCTGAAATCCTAGCCTGCATTGCATACTGACAGATTCCTGTTCCCTGACGTGCCAGTCCTGTGCACTGGCTCCCATTCCATCATCTTGTTTTCTTCTGGCCAGGGCATGGACATGGTCACATGCCACTTCATGACACATCAACACTGAAGCCAGTCATTGACTGCAGCAGCACAGGTGACCATGGCCATGCCTTGGCTGGAAAAAAACAAGCCAGGGATTGGAAGATAGAGGACTGGAATGTCTACACATTTTGAGCAGTAAATTCCATATTTCTAGTATGTGCCTACTGACTACAAACCATATCTACTCTGGTTTGACAGGAACCTGAGATCAGAAACAGGAGCAGTGCTCTGACGTATTCAGAATTCAGAAGCACCAGCAGCTAGGTGAAGGACTTACACACACTCTGCAGAAGCAAAATTGTAGGATATGTTTACTGACTATTTCAAAAGTTGCTTAATTTTGCATTTAGGAAACAAAAGAACAATAAAAAAAATAAACTAAACTAAAATATCCTATAATGACAAAAGGAAAACAGATGTTCTAAATCCTTGCTAATGTAATAAAAAAGAAAAATTTAAATATTGCATTGACATACAGTAAGTGGCCACTGCCTTATATTTTGCCCTTGCTGCCATGCTGCTGGAAGTCTCTCCGCCGAGCATGCACTATGTTTAACAGGCAAAACACGTTGAAGAGCAGTGTTTAGTATAGAGGGATAGCTATCGTAGGCCTAGGCCTGTGGCTAACGTCAAGCACTCCAGCTGTGGTAAAACTACGACTCCCAAGATATACACTTGCTTGGCTGTTCTCAGAACTCCATAGAAATGAATGGAGCATGCTGGAAGTTGTAGTTTCACCATAATTGGAGTGCCGGAGGTTAGCCATCACTGGCCTAGGGGTTAGGTTCCAGTGGCAAACCAGGGGTCGCCCTTCTCGGGCTGGTGCTCCACCCATGTCTGGCTGTGGGGTTTAGAAACAACCTGCAGCAGACAGTTCACTAATGCTGTGGGCTTCAACACTTATTACTCCGTTTTATCAATAAACACTGTATTACACTGGCCGATAATCGCCAACTAGTGTTCGCATGCATGCTCGTTAGCAATCATCTTGCAGTGTAATACTGCTCCAATTGCCCGTTGAAAGAGCAAACGGTCGTTCATTGGGCAATTCAGATTTTTAAGCATGCTTAAAAATCAGCATTTGCCGGCAGCAGATGGTGCAGGCTAATAGCAATCTGCTACCAGCAAACCACTAGACAGTATGAGGACAAGCGATGACATAGCGATCGCTCCTCCCCATGCTGCAGAGTAGATCGCTGCATGTAAGGCCCCTTTCACACAAGCAAGTTTTCCGCGTGGGTGCAATGTGTGACGTGAACGCATAGCACCCGCACTGAATCCTGACCCATTCATTTCAATGGGTCTGTGTACATGAGCGTTGTTTTTCACCCATCAGTTCTGCGTTGCGTGAAAATCGCAGCATGTTTAATATTCTGCGTTTTTCACACAGCCCTGGCCCCATAGAAGTGAATGGGGCTGCGTGAAAAACACATTGCATCCGCAAGCAAGTGGGGGTGCGATGCGTTTTTCACTGATGGTTGCTAAGAGATGTTGTTTGTAAACCTTCAGTGCAATGCATCAAAACGCATTGCACCCGTGCGGAAAAAACTGAACAACTGAACGCAATCGCAGACAAAACTGACTGAACTTGCTTGCAAAATAGTGCGAGTTTCACTGAACTCACCCTGAACGCATCCGGACCTAATCCGTCACGCTCGTGTGAAAGGGGCCTAATAGGGAACACTTCCCTCATGAAAATCGCTTGGTGATCTGCCTGATCTAATACAGGCTTTATTTATAATTTTAACTGAAGCCAATTAAAATTAAGTTTTAGTTACTTATCCTTATTGTCTGACCCTCCTATATATTTAGTGGCTATGTCCACGGGAGGCCGCCTGGCCTTCTCTGTCACCGCGGTGCCCATGTCTTTTAACTGTATGTTGCACACTTCTCGCCCACACAGATAGCTGGGGATATCTGAAGAGACCAGAAGAAGGCCGGAAAGAAAAAGATGAGGGACGAGAGAGAGAGAAGGCGGGGAATAAACCACTTCTGGCTCTGGAGCAGGTACCAGATAGCGGCCATTACAGCAGGAGCCCGGCTACAGTCAGTGCCGCACTCCCATGGTGATCTGCAGAGCCGTATCAGCGCAGGTCTGTTTAGTCCCTGAAGCCTGCTGAGCTGCTCCAAAATATAAAATAATTGATATGGTGATTTTTTTTTTAAATCAATATCATCGGGCAGTAAAATAGAGAATTAAATTGATTAATCGTTCAGCCCTAGTCTGAAGACTTTCCGAATGCATTGTATAAATTATGAAAAATACAAATATTCTTTGTACTGTATTTTTCGATCTATAGGGTGGAAGTATGTAGTACAGGTAGGCTCCCACTATGACCTGACACTGTGTGTCGTCAGGTCATAATACACAGCGGGACCCGGAAGAAGCAATGGAGCGGTAAGTCCTGGATATGTGGCGCCAGCCGAAGCAAGCAAGGTACTTTCATTTTTTTTTTTAAAACATCTGATCTCAGGTCTGATGGGGGCTGGGGCTGTGATCTGAGCCTGTGGGGCATGGGGTGGTCCAATCAGATGCTAGTAGGGTCTGACCGGGGGTCTGATCTGAGGCTGATAGGGACTGGGGTATCATATCTGAGGCTGAGTGGGGCTAGGGGGGTCTGATCTGAGTCTGAGGAGGGCTGTGGGGTCCCATCTGAGACTGGGGGTCTGATCTGAGGCTGATTGGGGGTCTAATCTGAGGCTGATGGGGGCTGGGGGGTTTGATGAGAAAGGTCTGATCTGAGGCTGATGGAAGTTGAAGGGTCTGACTGAGGCTGATGGAGCTTGGGGGTCTGATTTTGAGGTCTGATGAAGAATGGGGGTCTGATTTGAGGTCTATATTTTTTTTCTTATTTTCCTCCTCCAAATCCAAATTGCATCTTATAGACCCAAAAATACTGTAAATCATCTATTCCTAGATAGACTTTACAATAAAAATGTTGGCATGAAATAATGTAAAACTGCAATCCAAGAAAGCATTTCTTTGCTACCATTATTATACACACAGCGTGTTCGCTAAATCAGCAAGCTCCCTCCCCATACTTCCTCAATCTTTAAATGAATAGTGAAGAACTTGAAATTGGGAAACTGAAAACAAACCAACAGGCTGTAAGACACAGAGTCACCATGAGCAAGAATCCTTGAGACATTAATACTAGGCCAAATTACCTCAACAACTATGATGGGAAACACAAGTTAACCCTGTATAATAGTGAATAGCAGTGGACAGTGATCATGTCGATCAGGATTGTTTCCTCTGAGGTAATAAAATAAAGAGGCTTTCATCATGGCTGAGAACAGGAATGAGGATTTGCCCAGGCTCAAACTTTCTGAATGATTTCAAAACAAGCAACTCGATGAAAAGCCAAACCACTTCTCTAGGTCATCTGCTGGATACATGACAAAACGCCGCCCATTGATCTGGATTTTCCACCAATACGTCATAATGAGACCCTGACCCCCATTTTTCATGTGACATGTCAATGAACCTTACATCCACTGACACGGGAAGAATGAACGAAGGTTCTGTGTACAAACACTGAGACAATCTGATGTCCATGTGGCCAACAACACTTCTCAGGGTGAAAGTTCAAAAACAACTGATGAACCTTTCAAAATATCTTAGAGGTTTGTTTAAAGGCAATCTATCACCAGGAAATTCACTGTGAAACCAGGCACGATGCCTTGTAGGACTAGTTCAGCTGAATGCTATGATATCTTTCCACATCTTCATTCTGGAGAAAAAAAAAATACTTTTAATCCATATGCAAATCAGCAGTTAAGTGCACCGAGGCCGGAACCAAGTCCTTGCTCCTCTTGCTTTCTCTACCAACCCCTCCTTCTTCTTCCTGATTGACAGGGCCAATAGTCCTCTCACCTGATCCTGTCAATCAAGAAGAAGATGGAAGGGCTGGCAGAGGAAGCAGGTGGAGCTATAGTGCATAGAAAGGCTTGGGTCCGCCCTCGGTGCACTTAACTGCTCATCTGCATATGGGTTAAAAGTACTTTTTCTTCATAATAAAGCATTTCTGAGTAAAATATATCATTACATTCAACGGATCTAGTCCTATTAGACATTGTGCCTGGATTTACAGTGAATCTTCTGGTGACAAATTCCAGAGAACAGCTAGAAAGGAAAATAAAAACTTCCCGCAGCTTTGTCTCTCTTCACATAATGGTTATGGCCTTAGTGTAGCATATATTTCCCAGTGGATGCCATACTGTGGCATCTGTCAACCATAAAGTGCCACTGTAAAAAATAAATAAATAAAAAAGACGCATACATAATAATGTATTAATGATACGTTTTTTACTGGATACTGCATTTGCAATGCAACAAATTAGCTTTAACTCTATCGTGACTGCACGACATTTGTATGTGGATAGTTGGTAGCTGGCCCTTTAACAGAAAGGCCTCTTTCACACATCCGTGACAAGATGGTCAGTGGTTCATCCATGATGAAGTTGGTGTTTGGTCTGTGTATCCGTTTTTTGCTATCTGTATGTCACCTGTATTCCACGGACACTGCTAGTCTGAAAATTAATTTCCAGAGCATCTCCTACCAATGGACCAGATGGCATCCGTGTTGTGTCTGTGACATTCATGGACCCATAGGCTATCATGTGCAGGAGGGATCTGTAATCACATACAAAAATAGGGCACGCTTCCGTGGTGGTGCCTGCGTGCGTGTGAATACACACGTTAAAGTCAATAGACACGTGAGAGGTCCGTGGAGACGACAGGCAGCACACATCGCCGACTCACTGACGTGTGAAAGAGGCCGAATTCCGCCCTGCTTGCTTCTTGGGCACAGAGCCCTTTTCATGGCACCGCTTTTTCGTGCGAGTTCCTATTTTTGGACAGTAAACATGCATCACAATAAAGCCTGAGACGACTCGGCCGGTGAAGGTCTCCTCTGGGGGAAAACTTTCTGTGGTTTGCACTCCAGTTTTGTGTTTGGCATGAAGGTTGTGTGCTCATCTTTTATTCAATGTTTACTGCGCTGCACATGCCGGAGTCTCATCAGCGGCCCCTAGCAATGCCACTTCACAGCCCCTTGAATGTAAATGTAACACTATGTTCCTGTTTATTGGTAAGCTTCTGGTTTTGAAATTTATGTCGCCAACCGTAAGCTTCATGCTTGGACATTCCTGCGCTCTCACACAAGGCCTCTCTTTCTACAGCGCTGCATCTATTTATTCAGCTAGTTTGGATTTCTAATGTCTGGCCACTGCCGACTGATCTGGAACCAGATCAATATCTTTTATTGATTTCTCTAGAAAACAGCATTAAATATTTACAGCCTGTACATTTTTTTCATCATCGTAAATTTCATGGGAAATATCAAGAGCATAAAAACAATAATCACACTACAAGACAATGGGGTCATTTACTAAGAGTCCTTATGCCAAATTTAGGTGTAAAAAAAAAAAAAAAAAACCCGCAAGGCCCAGCAAATTTATGAACATTTACACCAGGCAAATAGCGTAAATGACGACTGAAATCTACAGCCAGCGGCTTGGGTAGATTTCACGCACGTCATAAATTGAGCGCATCATGTGGCAGTGCAGAGGGTATCAAAGACCGGCGCAAAAAACTGCTCTTTGATAAATGACCCCCAATATTTCTATTGATTGGGCTTCTTATTGAGGATCCTTCCTTGGAATGCTATGGTAAGTTACACAGTCGAGTCACATTATTATGACCACTTCCTACTTTCGACATCGGCAGGGCGTAGCTCAGGAAGGAAGTCACATGTGGTGAGCAGATTTGGTGGGTATATAGGGTGTGGGATAGGCTGTCTGCACACATATCCCTTGTTACTGTCATGGTTAAAAGGGCGAATAGAGTTGCAAAAAGGGGCGATTATTGGCTTTGGGCCAAGGGTGTCATTATATCTGAAACTGCGCAGTTTGTGAACTGTTCACGTCCTGTTGTGGTTAAAGTGTATGGTGAATGGACAAATGGCACCATTGTGAATAAGCACCATGGAAACTGCGGAGCACCACGTACCACTGCGTGACAGCGGACTGACAGTGGAGCAGCTCACCGCCAGAATGTACCAGGGGGCTACCAGACGTGTGTATAATGCAACAGTTCAGCGAACCCTACTGTGTATGGGGATGTAAAGCAGATGGATGGTCATTGCATCACTGCTAACGAAGCTGCATCGGCAGAAAAGGCTTCCATTTTCACAACAGTATAGAAATTGGATCTCTGCTGATTGGCAGAGGGCTGCCTTCTCTGGCTAGTCACATTTTCTGCTTCATAGAAGAGAACATCAGAGAACAAACACCCTGCAACCATTGCTGGAAGAACATAAGCTGGTGGCTGCAGAGTTATGGTCTGGGGGAATGTTTTCGTGGCACTGTCTGAGACCACTCATCCATGGGGAAGGCACTCTCAACCGATTTGTGTATGAATCTATCCTTGCAGATCATGTACAACCATACATGCCGATTGTCCTCCCTGGGGTGGATGTGATCTTTCAGAAAGAAAAAGCCACATGTCCAAAATGTTTGACATTGGTTGGAAGAGTATGATAAAGACTTCTAAGTACTCCCCTGGCCCCCTAATTCCCCAGGCTTGAACTAAATTGAGCATTTGTGGGACCATCTGGATCAATGTGTTCCCTCTATGGTCACCCTACGCACCCTATAGCAGCTGTAGGCTACACTGCAGTCAGCATGGCTCCAGATACCTACCAGGACCTTATTGAGTTGCTTCCATCCTGCATACAGTGGTTACTCTGGTCATAATAATGTGACTCGGTAACGAGTCAATATATTAAAAACATGGTCAAGGAACCACAGTGCGGCCTGTCTCGGTGGCAGATAGGTGACATCAGTGAGATATGTATAACCACTGTGCTAAGTGACTGGTTTGACTTTTGGCCAAACCCTAAGGCCCCTTGCAGACGAGCGTGTCCGGATGCGTCCCGGTGCATTGCGGCAAACCCACGCGAGTAGGAACGCAATTGCAGTCAGTTTTGACTGGGATTGCGTTCCGATGTTCAGTTTTTATTGCACGGGTGCAGTGTGTTTTGCACGCACGTGATAAAAAACTGACTGTGGGTTAGTTGTAGTGTAGATTGTATTATTTCCCCTTATAACATGGTTATAAGGGAAAATAGTAGTATTCTGAATACAGAATGCATAGTACAATAGGGCTGGAGGGGTTAAAAAAATTAAATAAATAACTTAACTCACCTTAATCCACTTGTTCGCCCGACGGGCATCTCTTCTGTCTTGTTCTGTGAGGAATAGGACCTTTGATGATGTCACTACGCTGATCACATGGTCCGTCACATGATCCATCACTATGGTGATGGATCATGTGACGGACCATGTGATGAACGCAGTGACGTCATCAAAGGTCCTATTGCTCACAGAGGAAGACAGAAGAGATGCCGGTTGGGCGAACGAACAAGTGGATTAAGGTGAGTTAAATTATTATTATTTTTTTTTTTTTAACCCCTCCAGCCCTATTTTACTATACATTCTGTATTCAGAATGCTATTATTTTCCCTTATAACCATGTTATAAGGGAAAATAATAATGATCGGGTCTCCATCCCGATTATCTCCTAGCAACCGTGCGTGAAAATCGCACCGCATCCGCACTTGCTTGCGGATGCTTGCGATTTTCACGCAACCCCATTCATTTCTATGGGGCCTGCGTTACGTGAAAAACGCACAAAGAGGAGCATGCTGCGATTTTCACGCAACGCACAAGTGATGCGTGAAAATCACCGCTCATGTGCACAGCCCCATAGAAATGAATGGGTCTGGATTCAGTGCGAAGGGGAGCGACTGGACTGCTACCTCCTGGGATGGTCCCAGTACATTTGTCAGCTGCCCTGCAAAGAAACAGAAAAAAAAAACAAGTACGGAAATTATACTCCATTTATGACACTGGTCTTTTCACAAGAGCGCACGGCATTATACTGATCTATAATGCTGTGCGTCTTTGCATGACCTTTCTGCTTCAAAATCATACTGACAGCATTATTAAGGTCATGCACAGACACACAGCACACAGCATAATAAGGCTTCATGCACATGAGCATAGCAGGCCCGTGCCCGTATTGCAACCCGCAAACAATGGGTCCCCAACATACAGGCACCGGCCATGTGCGCACCGTATCACGCAATCAGCAATCCAGAAGATGCGTTGTGGTGGGGAACAGAGACCCATGGAAGCACTCTGGTTTACTGTCTGTGCCTCTGCACTAGAGTTGCACCGGGTATCGAAGTATCAATACCCAATCAACACTTTTAGACCCGTATTGATACGATACCAGGTTTGCTATTTAACAATATTAGGCTGTGCTGCTGTGCAGCCTAGTATCAGTTAGAGGACATGGCAGCCGCCGCTCTCAGTGCACACCATGTTCTCTTCAGCAGCATAGTGGAGAAGGATGGAGTCCCTCCCTCCCCACTGTGCCGCTGCCACAAATGGGAACATGGTACTGTGGAGCAGGCGAGGGGCTGTGACCACTACACCACCAATGAATATAATTAAGTTAACACATTCATTCACGCGCAGGCTGCGGGTGCCGGTATCACATACCCAGTACTCGACCTCAATAACAGGGCGCTGCTATCCCGTGAACCGTGGCAATTAGCCCCGTACCTGAGGGGTTAATTGATGGGGCTTGCAGAGTTCTGTCATAGAGGCTGGGTGCCGGGTATGTGATACTGCTGCCGCCACCCGCAGCCTACGCTTGAATTAATGTGTTAATTATGTTCATTAGTGGCGCAGTGTGCTCTATTAGGGTGAGTAGGACAAGTGTTCTAGCCCCCTAAGGGGGCTTATAGTTATTAAATAAAAAAAATAATTGAAAAAAAAACCCAAAATACTAAAAGTTTAACAATAAAAAAATAAACATATTACATATCGCCATTCTCAAAAAAGTGTGAACTATTAAAATATAAAAAAAATCTCCTATGCTGTGACAGAAAAAAAATAAAAACCATGTGGTTCGCCTTTTTTTGTCACCTTGTTCTCCTCAAAAATAGGATAGGACTTTACTATTATGGGCCGAAAGTTTGATAAAATGCGGAATGCATGCAGCTTTTTTTGTGTTTTATTTTTTCCGCGTGTTATCGAATAGTATCGAGTATCGCAATACTTTTTTATGGTATCAAAATCAAATTGATATCGTGACAACCCTACTCTGCACCGCAAAAAAGTAATGCATGCACTAAAGCGGTGTGGACCGCTGGACGCGGATCGAGAACCCCATTCAAGTGAACGGATCTGCATCGCAGATGGTGGGCACACAGTCAATGCCTGTGCAATTTGCGGTCCGCAGCACAGGCACGGCCGGCACACGGTTGTGTACATGAGGCCTAAATCAGTATATATATAATGCTAAAGGAGCGGTGTCCAGAATGGAGAATTCTGCTCACACACGGAGCGTGATTTCCACATTGGACACTCTCGTCTGAAACAGTGCAAAGACAACCCAGGAACCAAATAGGCAAACAGAGAAGCAAATGACAGACAGGTGAGGCAACTGGGACAGATACAGATTTAGATTGGAAAGTTAAACCCCACTGACGAGGCAGGTACAGAAACATACAGGAATGCCGGCTGCGCAATTAACCCCACAGGGACCAGACAAAACTAGACAGACTCAGACTTTGTTCAGAAACCAAGCCACTGCTGCGAGTATGCACGGACCGCCGAGAGTATGCTCTGCCGCACTGACACGCGGCCCTAGACACACATTCACACGACTCTGGAAACAGCAAACACAGTAGCAATGGCGCACCCACAACTATCCATGGCCAGTACGCATAGAAGAGAATGTGCACTGTCGCACTGACGCACGGCCCTAGATACACATTCACACGATTAGCCCACGCTGCATACAAGGGACACGGAGAACAGTGAAAGACAGACAGAAGACTGCAGCCAGCACACGTGACACCAGCCTACATGGAAAGAGGACGTGTACTGCCGCACCGACACACGGTCCTAGACACACGTCCACACAACTCTGCGTCCAGTACGCACCAGCGCAGGAAGCCTACAACAGCAACACGGTGTCACAGTGAACACACTGTGACACTGCCTATGGCCATTTATCAGACTAATGCGGTCACAAGCTGAGGTTAGAAAATGTGCAAGAGTCTGTAGTTGGTTGCCATAGGCTAAATAATGTTTTTTCACCAAGTGAGGTCAAAATGACCTTAATGTTGACATGGAAAGTGAGTTGCTTAAAAAGACCAAGGACATGAAAATAGAAAGGAAAAGAGAGGAAGTTGTAGGAAGAAACAGCAATCAAAGGGCAGGAAGGGTTTATGGACTATAAGGCCCCTTGCAGACGAGCGTGTCCGGATGCATTGCGGCAAACCCACGCGAGTAGGTACCCAATTGCAGTCAGTTTTGACTGCGATTGCGTTCCGTTGTCCAGTTTTTATTGCACGCGCATGATAAAAAACTGAATGTAAGGGCCCACCAGAGCATATAGCTTGGGGGACACATGGGGGCAATGACCCCATATTTGATGGCAAGTTTATTAGGCAGTCGGTGTTCTCTACCCCCCTTTTGTCCCCCCTTTTCTTTCCCTTCCCGCTTTATTTTTCAGGTAAAATTTTACCTCAGGATGCTGAATCCGGTTGGAGCTGGTGCTGTTTAAGTTGAAGATTCTGGATGGCAACTGGAGCGGATCTGCTGATTGGTTGCTGCCCTGTTGCTGGGGGAGATTTCCAGCCATTTGATTTGTTCCTGGCTGCAAGGCGGGAAACTTGTCCCCTTTATATTGTCAGGTTCGCCGCTACCTCAGGGCAGTCGTCGCGGATCTGGACAGCGCCCGCCCCCCCCCCCCCCCCCTTACTTTAATCTTGTGCTATCTGTCGCTGTGCTTTATTAGAGGGGCTGTATCGCTCAGCTGATGCTGAGTGGATCTTGGTCTATATGGATGGTTTGAAAGTGGTATTTATTGTTATGGTTTATGGTTTTAATTATTAATTAATTTATTAAATTATTTATTGGTTTTAATTTTGGTTACCCTTAATAAAGCACTTCGGCCATTTCTACTCCACTAAGAAATTGTTGTCATGGTTTTTATTTATCTAAATCGCACATGGTTGAAGGGGAGTGGTGTCATTTGCCTCCATGTAGTACCCAGACCCGGACTTCTTCACAGAAGTTTAGGTTTGGGTTCAAGGTTGTGTAGAGTGTATTATTTCCCATTATAACATGGTTATAAGGGAAAATAATAGCATTCTTAATACAGAATGCATAGTACAATAGGGCTGGAGGGGTTAAAAAAATATATATTTTTTTTTTAACTCACCTTAATCCACTTGTTCGCGCAGCCGGCATCTCTTCTGTCTTGTTCTGTGAGGAATAGGACCTTTGATGACGTCGCTACGCTCATCACATGGTCCGTCACATGATCGTTTACAATGGTGATGGATCATGTGACGAGCGTAGTGACGTCATCAAAGGTCCTCTTCCTCAAAAAAGAAGATAGAAGAGATGCCGGCCGGCTGCACGAACAAATGAAAAAATTTTTTAACCCCTCCAGCCCTTATTGTACTATGCATTCTGTATTCAGAATGCTATTATTTTCCCTTCTAACCATGTTATAAGGGAAAATAATAATGATCGGGTCCCCATCCCGATCGTCTCCTAGCAACCGTGCGTGAAAATTGCACCGCATCCGCACTTGCTTGGGGCCTGTGTTGCGTGAAAAACGCAGAATATAGAACATGATGCGATTTTCATGCAACGCACAAGTGATGCGTGAAAATCACTGCTGGGTTCACACGGGCGAGATTTTCACGCGGGTGCAATGCGTGAGATGAACGCACTGCAACCGCACTGAATCTGGACCCATTCATTTCTATGGGGCTGTGCACATGAGCGGTGATCTTCATGCATCACTTGTTCGTTGCGTGAAAATCGCAGCATGCTCTATATTGTGCGTTTTTCACGCAACGCAGGCCACATAGAAGTGAATGGGGCTACGTGAAAATCACAAGCATCCGCAAGCAAGTGCGGATGCGGTGCAATTTTCACGCATGGTTGCTAAGATGAAAGTCTATTCACTGTATTATTTTCCCTTATAACATGGTTATAAGGGAAAATAATAGCATTCTTAAATACAGAATGCTTAGTAGAAGGTCAATTGAGGGTTAAAAAACTAAAAAAAAATTAACTCTCCTCCTCTTGATCGCGTAGTTGCCGATCTCTTCTTACTTCTTTAATCATGAGCTGCCGGCTAAAGGACCTGTGGTGACGTCACATCACATGGTCCAATCACATGGTCCATCACCGTGGTGATGGACCATGTGATGAGCTCAGTGACATCACCACAGGTCCTTTGACAGGTCCTGAAGAAAGAACAGGAGACCGGCAGCTACGCGATCAAAAGGAGGAGGTTAGTTAATTTTTATTTTATTTTTTAACCCTCAATTGACCTTGCACTAAGCATTCTGTATTCAGAATGCTATTATTTTCCCTTATAACCATGTTATAAAGGGAAAATAATTACATCTACACAACACCGAACCCCAACCTGAACTTCAGTGAAGAAGTTCGGGTCTGGGTACCACATTCAGTTTTTTATCACGCGCGTGCAAAACGCATTGCACCAGCATGATAAAAACTGAACAACGGAACGCAATCGCAGTCAAAACTGACTGCAATTGGGTACCTACTCACGCGTGTTTGCCGCAATGCACCCGGGACGCATTCTGAGCCAAAACGTGACGCCCGTGTGAACCCAGCCTAAGACATAAAAAATCTAATATTTCCAATTAGAGGATATGCCTATAAAAGCAGCTGCTTTCTTGTGCACTTGGCTCCGCCATGCATAAGGTTGTCCATGAAAGAGGTTGTTTAAACTTAGAAAGACATGACCGATTTCTTCTAGAAATGGCGCCACACCTGTCCACAGTTTGTGCGTGGCATTGAGCCTCAGCCCCATGTTTTGCTAATCCTTTCATGTAAATGACAGCACCACAGGGATGCTGCAAGAGAAACGCGAGGAACTCTCAGCTTCCATTGGTGAATACAACTAATCACTGGGGCTTTCAGAAGATGGGGCTTTCATCTAAGCAGAGGACTTTCCTGATGGATCTTACAGGGTTGCCAACCAGAATTTTTCTTTTTCTCTGGACAACTTAACCAATATCATGAACGACCAACATTTTTATTACAGAGAAATTGGAAAACCATAATGAATGACGAAGATTATAACTAATACATGTCTATAGCACAATACTGATACAAATGTATTAGCAGTGTTTACTGTGAGCTGTAAAATGTGGATTATTACCACCGAAATATTCTAGTCAAGTACCACCACCCTCAAAAAAAATCCCAGACACATGTATTTTGTGTCACGGACACAGGACAGTTGGCAACCCTGGGATCCTGTGAATGAAAAAGAGAATGTGGAAGTGGAGTGGAATACAAAAAGCTGGTTGCATGACAAAGTCCATCATGTAGTGAAATGTGAGACTGCTGAGACTAAAGGGGGATAGTGAAAAGTGAAAGGGACGAGTGCAGGGAATGGTGGAAGGCCAGAATCAGTAAAACAGAGGAACTGAAGGGATAGGGTGGGAAAGTGAAGAAGAAGACATGTTCAGAGGATGAAACAGATGGGAAGAAGGAGGACGTGAATGGGTAAAGCAGGTTTTAGTGAATCTGAAAAATAAAATGTCAGGTATAAAATAATAAAATTATGCTAATAGTAAAGGGAGATAAAAAAGAGAAGGTGACTATGAAATGAGAAGGTGCCTACAAATTCTACAGTATACAGACCAAGATATTGTGAGATGAGTATGTTTTAACTTCATGCAGCTAATATCTCAAGGTAACCATCAAAATGGAGATAATGCAGAGGCTTTTATCAGGATTTTGAGGCAAGAGTGCTCCTCTATGACAAGTCTGGGCCAGTGGAAATCTGGTCTCTTCCTCTTAAATGTATTGGTTTCTTGAAAACCACTCTTGGCTATTAGTTTTAATTATTACAGTTGTTTCCTTTAACATTAATCAAGAATTCTTCAATAGAATGCAAAACTGTTATATGAACTTAACCTTAGGAGGATTGTAGGCAAGTTCTGATCTAAAATTAAAGGGCTTGCCCAGTCAAAAAAAAAATCTTAAAGGGAACCTGTCACCTTAAAAATGCATCTACACCTGCCAGCAGTACCTCATAGTAGCCCGCAGCCTGTTAATAATCATATATTTTATCCTGTTGTCCGATGCTGCGCAAGTTCAGAAAACACAGTTTTATTCTCCATCAGCGCTATAGTGCCGGCCAGCTTGAAGTCACGGGGGTAGCGGCCGCCTTGCTTCAAGTCAAGGTAACCATGCCCCCTAACAGTCCCTTCTTGCCTGAGAGTGACAGCCTGCAGTGCGGCCGCGATTCCCCAAGTCTGCGCTCTGTAGTAATGAGCTATCCCATAGCCGGGTTTTAGCAGCGCAATGAGCATGCGCGAGACTTGAGGAATCACGGCCGCACTGCAGGCTGTCACTCTGAGGCAAGAGGGGACGGTTACCTTGACCTGAAGCAAGGAGGCCGCTGCGTTTAGTGCGTTTTTGCTGTCATGACACATGGTCAGGTTTCCTGATGCAGTTTTGTTAGCCAAAACCAGGAGTGAATAAAAAAATGACAAAAAGTCGTATCTGTCTTTACATTTTCTCCTTTTATAATCCACTCCTGATTTTGACTTCCAAAACTGCATCAGGAAACCTGACCATGTGTCCGTAGCCTAAGGGTATATATATATTTTTTTAACTGGACAACCTATTTAATAAAGACAAATAGTAGCAATAAAAGATCACCAAAAGACAATTGCGGAATAATGGGAATTATATGATCAGCAGCGCCGCAATCTCAGCCCCCTCACAAAATGACTCATTATGTCAATCTTGAAAAGACTATACTGACATTCTATTCATTTAGATTTCAAATTGCAATTCATTTTTTTGCACATTGCAGTTTATTCTCTTTAACAGTGTCTCATTCTGAAATATTTTTTTTTTCTCATTTTAGAAAACTCTCATTTTAACTGTTTTCAGCAAATGCACTAACCATAACCAAAAACAAGACATACCACCAGCGTGGGGTAAATGGGCCCCTTGCAATTCATTTCTATATACTGTATCTATCTACTACACTATAAATCAATGCAAACATACACAATACACCAGGGCACAAGCAACAGATACACACCAGGTACTCATTTCATGGGACTCGAAACCTGGTGTCATCGCTCTCTTTCATTTCTAATGTTCCCTATCAATTGTATCTATAGCAGTAATTCCTGGAACACAGAGATCTCTGCCAAGCAGGAGCACAGGCGTGCCAATTAGTAACAGAGATTGATGATATTGATGTTAATTGGTTTACCAATATTAGGCTTTCTGACGGATATGTTGGATGAGAGGGACGCTGTTGTTCATGGAAATCAATCAGCCATTATGATCCTTTGTCATCTGATTTAAACAATATATACTGTGACCCCATTCATATTTTTACAGCCTATGACTGGAGAATCAGGGAAAAACCTGCTGCTTTAGCTTTAATATAATCCCCCCGTGTGAATGTAGCTACAAACATAAGTAATATGGTAATATACGGTAAGTGTTACTTGCTACAAAAGAAGTGGTTGTTCCACAAATTTAAAATAGATTTTTTATGGAATTTGTTATTTTTACTCACATAGGGATTAGTATACTTTCACACTAGCGTTTTTTGTGGATCCGTCATGGATCTGCGAAAACGCTTCCGTTACAATAATACAACCGCATGCATCCGTCATGAACGGATCCGGTTGTATTATGTCTTCTATAGCCATGACGGATCCGTCTTGAACACCATTGAAAGTCAATGGAGGAGGGATCTGTTTTCTTTTGTGCCAGATTATGTCAGAGAAGTCGCTGAAAACGTGCCGCCGTGCACTAAGTTTCTTACTTGTGTAAATATATGTGTGATTGCTTACAAGCAGCTATTTTGATTTATTTTACTGCCTTAGGGTCTATCATTTTATTGATATGTATAAATTAAAAGTTATGTTTTAGTTCAGCAATTGATCACAGTTTTCAGTGACTTTACACATCGATATTGTGTTATCTTCCTTTCTGAGTTATTGTGTCAGAGAAAACGGATCCGTCCCCATTGACTTACATTGCCAGGACGGATCCGTTTGGCTCTGCTTCGTGAGGCGGACAGCAAAACACTGCAGGCAGCGTTTTGGTGTTCGCCTCCAGAGCGGAATAGTGCCGGAACGGAGGCAAACTGGTGCATTCTGAGCGGATCCTTTTCCATTCAGAATACATTAGGGCAAAACTAATCCGTTTTGGACCGCTTGTGAGAGCCCTGAACGGATCTCACAAACGGAAAGCCAAAGCGCTAGTGTGAAAGTAGCCTTACCCGATGAACGAGTAAGACTACTTTCACACTAGCAAAAACACTTCCGTTACTGATAATACAACCATCTGCATCCGTTATGAACGGATCCGGTTGTATTATCTTTAACATTGCCAAGACGGATCCGTCATTAACTCCATTGAAAGTCAATGGGGGACGGATCCGTTTTCTATTGTGGCAGTTTGTCTCATAGAAAACTGATCCGTCCCCATTGACTTACATTGTGTGCCAGGACGGATCCGTTTTCTATTGTGGCAGAGAAAACGGATCCGTCCCCATTGACTTGCATTTGGGGTCATGCCGCATCCATCTTGCTCCGCATCACAGGACGGAAAACAAAATACAACATCTTGCGGTTTTCTCTCCGGTCTGGGAACGCAACTTAACGGAATGGAATGCATTTTGGAGCACTCCGTTCTGTTCGGTTTAGTTTTGTCCCCATTCACAATGAATTGGGACAAAACTGAAGTGTTTTTTTGCGGTATTGAGCCCCTATGACGGAACTCAATACCGGAAAACTTAAAAGCTAGTCTGAAAGTACCTTAAAACGCTCATTCATCGGGTAATTGTATCTTTTGTGCAGCACAAAAGACCATTGTTTTCCCAGTGGCAGATCATGCTGTGTAAGCACGATCTGCTGCCGGGAAACAACGAGTCGGTATGGGGAAGGGAGACGGCATTAGCGATTGTTCCTCCCCATACTCTGCAGGAAATCTGTGTATGTAAATGCAGTGGTCTCCTCTGCTAGCGATCAGATTGTCAGGAAGGAATTCTGCTAGATGGTCATCCTGTGTAAAAGGGACCATTAGTCCATGATTGTCTGCAGGAGAAGGGGAACCAGCAGGGGGCGCTACCAGACAGAAAAATGTAAAGTACATAAAAAAACCTCTGCTTTGCAAAGTGGATACTCTATTATCCGTTTTAAGGCCTCATAGGCCCTGCACAATTAACAATGACATACAGTAGACAGATAAATAACGCACATATTGCCCCAAAAGTGCCATAAGGTGCTCAGATAAAGAGTACATGCAGACATACAGTACCGTTTTAGTGCATACACCGCCCATAATTACAGCATACAGAGCCGATCACCCCTAACCAAGCCCAATTTCTGGTCACCTCTCTTCCGCTGTGTGATCGGGATGCTGGCTGAATGTGGCAAAATGTTTAATGCCTTATTCACATAACCAGCTTAAATGGGTTGTCCCATTGCAAACACTTATCTGCTATTCACAGGATAGAGGATAAATGTCTTATCAGTGGGGTCCGACCACTGTGGCCACACCTGTCATGTGAACGGGGGCCCTGTGTTCCCTGTGTTTGAATACACCAGTGGTCACACATGCATTGAACTCTATGGGACTGCCGGAGATAGCAGGGTACTCGCACTTGGCTATCTCTGGTAGCCCCATGGAACACATGCGTTACTGCCTCTCCATTCGGGTGGCGGATCGTGGAACAACCTTTGGATGGTCTAATGGGGCACTTTTAGAGGGGGATTCTGAGAGATAAAGATTTCAAAACTTGCTGTAACCTTAGGTGTCCAATGGAAATGTAGTAACGTTTGGTAAGTTTTGCTGTTTCTTGCACCAAATATTTGAGTCAGGCGCCACTTGTGCTTCTGCACGTCTTTATTTGGGGGAAGTGGAAGTGACAGCCCAAACTGCATTTCTCACTGTGCAATATTTTCCCGTCTCCTAGATCATTCAAAACCCTTGCGCTTTGTGTATTGCACATGTAATGCATGCCCAGTGCCGAACGGTGATAGAGCCAGCCCATACAGTGACGTCACTGTTGAGATTGGTGGTGCAGACCAAGTCTGGATAGATCATGTGCACTATGAATGACACGGGATCACCAGCGGCTGCGGGGCGCCCCCGCTGTTCCCCCGCTTACCGCTGCAGTCTTGGGCTCTGTCAGGGTGTGTGCATTGCTTCTGAGGATTCCGCTCCACAGCTTCCACTCAGCCCCGGTCACAGCCTGTGTTCGGCTGGTTTCATGTTTCATTGCTCTAAGGGCAGAGCACATCACTCCCTGGGCTGAGTGGGCGTTCGGTCAGGTGACCTCGCTGACCAACCCTGGCTCTCTGCAGGTATTTAGGTGGCTCTGCCCTCTTCCCAGTGACAAGGTCCTTGTCTTTTGCTAAAGAGCCTGATAACCACTTGTGTTGTTGGCGTGTACTCCGTTCCTGGACTCTGCTTATCGTCTTAACCCTGCCTGCTTGCTTTGACTCTTCTGTTGCCGACCCGGAATGCCTGACCTGTACCTGTGCCGCCTGACCTGACCCATTGCCTGTTTGACCACGTCTCTGCCTTATCCTTTTGTCCTACACTGTTGCTCCTGGTAACATCTCTGCTCGCCTGACTACGCTTATACTTCCGGTACCTACTCAGGTACCTTTTGATCCACCCGGACCACCTGCCACTGACTCAGTAACTGCTCTGAAGTAGTCCCTGGTAGGGGTGGGAGATATAAACGATATACGATATTATCGCCATAAATTCGGGCAACAATATAGATTTTAGCTATATCGCCATATCGCGATAGATGACCACAGAGCCGTAGTGAATTGAAGAAGCTTCTCACTCACCACTCCGTGGCCCCCCGACTCTGCA
Source organism: Bufo gargarizans (assembly GCF_014858855.1). NCBI lineage: Eukaryota > Metazoa > Chordata > Amphibia > Anura > Bufonidae > Bufo > Bufo gargarizans. The sequence continues at coordinate 385,794 of NW_025334171.1, read as the reverse complement.
CTGCGCTGCGCTGGCCAGAGCCTTGCGTGCACACATCGTCAGCGTGCTGGCTGATGCTGTGTGTGACGTCAGGTCCCTCCCAGTGCATGCTGGGAAGAAGACGCGGTACGTCTCCTGCAGACTCCATCAGCCAGCCGCGCACTCTGCAGGAAAGGTAAGGGCCCGAATCTACGCTCTGGCTGGCTGGGGAACATGATGATGGTGGCAAACTGGCAATTGCATGGGGCTAATGCTACTGGCTGGGATGTATGGATTATGACTGGCCATGTAATTTGTATACATACAGAAGAAAATAATATATTGCAATATATCATTATATGGCACATGCTTCAAATTATATTGCGATATAGATTTTAGGCCATATTGCCCAGCCCTAGTCCCTGGCAACTACCCTAACGGCTCAAGTGTATTCTCACCACCAGAGGCTTTAGTGAAAACCAGGTAGTTGCTCAGACATCCCCCCCCCCCCCCCCCACACACACAGTATAGCCAGTCAGTGGCGCAGTGAGTTCACACCCGCTGATCCGTGACACCAGCGAGACCAAAACTGTAAAAAACAGTATACATGACAGTATTAAGAATTTGCAGATGTTGCATTACAAAGTTGAACATTGGTTTAGTTTAATTTAAAGTCCGTCCCAGAAAACCACTTTAAGGCCCCTTTCACACGGGTGAGTTTTTCGTGCGGGTGCGATGCGTGCGGTGAACGTATTGCACCCGCACTGAATCCTGACCCATTCATTTCTATGGGGCTGTGCACATGAGCAGTGATTTTCACGCATCACTTGTGCGTTGAGTGAAAATCGCAGAATGCTCTATATTGTGCGATTTTCACGCGACGCAGGCCCCATAGAAGTGAATGGGGTGCGTGAAAATTGCATAGCATCCGCAAGCAAGAGCGGATGCGGTGCGATTTCCAGGCACGGTTGCTATCTGATAGTCTACTCACTGTATTATTTTCACTTATAACATGGTTATAAGGGAAAATAATAGCATTCTGAATACAGAATGCATAGTACAATAGTGCTGGAGGGGTTAAATTTTTTTTTTAAAAAGTTAACTCACCTTCTCCTCTTGATCGCGTAGTTCCCTGTCTCTTTACTTCTTGAATGATGAGCTGTGGGCTAAAGGACCTGTGGTGACGTCAGATCACATGCTCCATCACCACGGTGATGGACCATGTGATTGGAGCATGTGATCTGACGTCACCACAGGTCCTTTAGCCCACAGCTCATCATTCAAGAAGTAAAGAGACCGGGAACTACGCGATCAAGAGGAGAAGGCGAGTTAACTTTTTTTAACCCCTCCAGCGCTATTATACTATGCATTCTGTATTCAGAATGCTATTATTTTCCCTTATAACCATGTTATAAGGGAAAAGAATACAATCTTAAGAACATCAATCCCAAGCCCGAACTTCTGTGAAGAAGTTCAGGTTTGGGTACCAAACATGCGCGATTTTTCCCACACGAGTGAAAAACGCATTACAATGTCTTGCACTCGCGCAGAAAAATTGCGCATTTTCCCGCAACGCACCCGCCTCTTATCCGGGTGCGTTGCGGGAAAATGCGCGAATATGACGAATAAAATAATGACGCCTGTGTGAAAGAGGTCCTAAGGGTCCATTCACAAGTCCATAAGTGTTTTGCGGATCCGCAAATTGCAGATCTGCAAAACAAGAACACCTGCAATGTGCGATCCGCACAGACAGTATAATAGAAAATGCCTTTTCTGGTCCGCAATTGCAAGAATAGGACATTTTCTATTTTTTTCAGGCACCGGAATTGCGGATCCCGAAAAAAATGGGTGAAGATCCCAGAAATGCGGATGCGGATCCCGGAAATGCGGATTCACATCCGTTCCAGCCCCATTGAAAGTGAATGGGTCCGCAAATTGCGGAACAAATGTGAATGGACCCTAACTTTAGGTTTCCCAAGTGCCAAAAGTCATCTCAGTTCACAGGCCCATTGGCAATTTCATCACGCTGGGTTCACACCTGAGCGTTTTACAGCGCGTTCCTACGCGCTGTAAAACGCACAACAGGCAAGAACCAATGATTCCCTATGGGAATGGTTCTCACCTGGGCGTTTTACAGCACGTACGATCGCGCTGTAAAACGCCCGACGCTCAAACAAGTGCTTGAGCTTTTTTTTGGGCGTTTGTCGCGCGTTCCCGCACATAGAAATTCGGGAACGCGCGACAATGTGTGAACGCCAATCTCTGTATGCGCGATTGTAAACGCCGGTACAATCGCGCATACAGAGCGCTCGTTTCCGAACGCTCAGGTCTGAACCCAGCGTAAGATGGGAGAGAGATCACTTGGGCAGACACCCAATATCCAGCACTGACCTGCTGGTCTACAAGACTTGAGAGGCCTATGGCTAATCCTACAAAGTCCTGGTCTAATATTTAAAGGCCATAAGGTCAAAACATGGAGATACAAACATTTAATAAACGCTAATGCACATTATGTCACTTCAAATTCATGGCGATTCCAAGAGTAACAGCGGGATGTTTCTTATAACAGTCTGGTCCAGATCTACTAATCCTGAAGCTGGAGTAAGCTTGGAGGCTCAGGCTGGATGCTAGATCTGGTGCAGGGATGGACACCTTCCGCTTGAGTCTCTAACAACTATTGGTTGGATTATTACTTAGAACGGCACATCTTAAGCCCCCCTTTCCGCGAAGCTCCATCCCCTTTCTGCTACACCAACCCACTTGTCATGCAGGTTGGAAAAAAGTGTAGAAACCCTAGATGCACCAAACTGTGCATCATTTTTCAGACAGATTTTTGGCGCAGACACGTTAGTAAATCTGGGCCTCTGTGTAGTGGGCGTCCACCACTGTGTAGTGAGCTGATGCCTCCAAAAACATCTGGTTGAGAAGTAGCGTGACTACCTTGCCCTAAATGTCTCCCTCCTATATAAATCCACCCAGCTGAATGCACTGCTTGACTGAACACAGAAATACCGTAGGCAGAACAGGTGCAAAGTACGGCTGTTTGGACAGAATTCCACTTCCTTTAATTTTGATTATTCCCACCTTTAAACACAATTTTCCATGTGGCACCATTCTGCAGGACACGGCTTACTTTCTGGATATACTGTATTACTTATACTGTCGGAGTTACAGCCTGTATTATAATAATAGTTTTGACGGTTGTCATTGGAAACAATCAGAGCCATCGCAAAAAGCTTAGCGGAGCTCCTATAATGCAGCAGGACAGTTAACTCTTCCCATATCAGATTACTGGAGGTCCCTGGTGAATAAAGTGCACTTCCTAGAAAGCACAAGCTGGGCGACTGGAGCTCTGAAGCCTGAAATGCAGTTCTGAATTTTTTTTTGAATTGCACAATTTTTTTCCATTTGACTTTTATGGATGTAACTCACATGAGTCTTAGCTTCACAAAGTTTTTGCAGTCGGCGGCAATTTCTTCTGGTTTATTCATGCATTTCTATCTTCAAGACCTTTCCGCTACACTTGTTAGATTTGGGATGTCACAAACACTTACACCATAAATCAGTACAGTTGGTATATAAGGGGAAAAAATTGTAACACTGTACAAACTGAAAGAAGCTGCTTAGTGCGAGGTAACAGGTTTTTTTTCATTGTGCACTTTCAAGCATGACATAAGAAAGAGCTTTGTTTTTAGTTTTCCAACCACAAAGAAAGTAGAACTGAAAGTTTTTGGTTTTATCAAAAATAATTTTGCTTGGGCTATGTAACCTCCGAAAATAGATACTGAATGTGCTACATATTCTCCAAAATGTAATATACAAATGTAATACATAACAAGCACAAATATAATGTCATTTGTCAGCATAAAGAGCACAAATAAAGAGCAAAAATATAATATAATAACATAAAGAGCACAAATATAATAACAAAAAGAGCACAAATAAAATATAATAACATAAAGGCCTCATGCACACGACCGTTTTTTTTTTAAGGTCCGCAAAAACGGGGTCCATAGGTCCGTGATCCGTGACCGTTTTTTCGTCCGTGGGTCTTCCTTGTTTTTTGGAGGATCCACGGACATGAAAAATGAAAAAAAAATCTAAGTCAAGTTTGCCATTGAAATGATAGGAAAAAACGGACACGGATCACGGACACGGATGCGGATGACAATCTTGTGTGCATCCGTGATTTTTCACGGACCCATTGATTTGAATGGGTCCGTGAACCGTTGGCCGTGAAAAAAATAGGACAGGTCTTATTTTTTTCACGGCCAGGAAACACGGATCACGGATGCGGCTGCCAAACGGTGCATTTTCAGATTTTTCCACGGACCCATTGAAAGTCAATGGGTCCGCGAAAAAAAACAGAAAACGGCACAACGGCCACGGATGCACACAACGGTCGTGTGCATGAGGCCAAAGAGTGCAAATCTTGTGTAGTAGCCTGCAGCCTGGAATAGAGTGCTGACAGGTCTTCTGCCCCATGTATATTAGCGGTTCACGTCCCCAACTAGGGCTCCATGTTGACATCAACTTTGTGCTGCCCATACTAACGGCAGTATAAAGCCGAGAACCAACATCACAATTATTGCAGACTGAGCCTGGAAAAGAGTCCTGGCCACCTGAGAAGAGTCCTGGTTATTCATGAAGTCCTGCTCTCCTGCCCACCTGCTGATGACTGACCGGCTTCTACCTAGTTTTCTCCCTTTCTATCTAGGAGAGAACTGCCAATCATCAGCAGATGGCGGGAGAGCAGGAGATTACTAATAACCAGGACTCTTCTCAGGTAGATTTGACTCTTTTCAAGGCCTGGGTTCCAATGATTGTGATGTTGGTTCTCAGCAACCACTTACTATTAGCTCATGAGTGACACACTGCTGAAATCAGCATTTCTGTCACTATTTTATGCTGCCCTCAGTGAGGTTAGCATAAAGTTGATGACAGGTTCCCTTTAATCCCTTATGTACTGTATGAACCTAGTTCGACTTTATCTGACTCTACCCTGTTGAAAATGGTACCTTTTTAGAACCACATGTGAGGAGACTGGTACCACAAAGGTCACATGATCAAACTATTGACCAGTGATTTGTCATACAGAATGGTCACTATGCTGCTATCATCTATACTGAGGAGGTACAAACTACGAGAAACCGAAAATCGAGTACAGGCAAGTGGAATAGGGCAGTGGAAAAGTGCTAATGTTACCCCCCCGCCCCCTAGGACTATATTTTGTCACAACAGACATGGAAAGTTTTCTGTCACTGGTAAAACATTTCAAGGAACTTTCTATTCATACAAAATAATGAAAGTTGCACAAAACAGCAACTTTTATGCTGAATTATCATAAAACGTTTTCCCCAGAGATTACAAAACTTTTCTCACAAAACATGATTTCTATCATCACTACAAATTACAAGATCCAAAAGTGAAAAAATAACAGCGCTATGTTACTAGAGATTCAGGTGCTGGAAGTTACGCGTCATCCGAAGTCACATAAAAGCCCCCCCAAAAAAACAGCAAAAACTCCAATAAGCAAAAAAATAAAAAATAAACAAACAGATTAGTTCAGTTCTATTTAGGCCTCATGCACACGACCATTGTTCTGGTCCGCATCCGAGCTGCAGTTTTTGCGGCTCGGGTGCGGACCCATTCACTTTATTGGGGCCGCAAAAGATCTACAATGGGCCGCCTGTTCCGTTCCGCAAATTGCAGAATGGTCGTGTGCATGAGGCCTTAGTGTGATGTTTCAGGCTTTTCACGCCCTTTTCACGCAACATTGAATAGCGGCCTTTACACAGCCGTTTTCAGAATGGGTCTGCAAAAATTGCGGACAGCACACCGTGTGCTATCCGCATCCGTATGACCGTTCCATAGCCCCGCAAAAAAAATAGAACATCTCCTATTGTTGTCCGTTTTAGGCACTGTTACAATGGATCCGCAAAAAAATAAAATAAACGGATGGCAATTTGCAGACCGCAAAACACATACGGTCGTGTGCATGTAGCCTTAAAGGGGTTATCCCATCATAATGATAACTGTTAAATGTGTTAATGATTTGACAGTGATCATTTTTGTAAATGCATTTGATTAACAAATTCCCACTGTTTAGGAGAAAATTCATCCCCACTTACCTCATTGTTGTCATTCAGTCTCCCCTGGTTACGGCCACCGCTGTTCTCCGGAATCCCGGTGGCCGCGCTTGCGCAGAAGACTCCTTCTTTTCTCCCGGCCGGGCCGCTCGCTGTCCTGAATGCGCACACGCCGCCGCGCATGCGCGATGGTGACTTCTTCTTAGCCAGAATAGTACAGAGCCGAGAAACGCGCATGCCGGCTCTGTACTATACTGGCCAGGAATAAGTCACCATGGCACATGCGCGGCACGGCCGGGAGAAGACTTCAATCAAGATGAAGCCCGCCCCCAGCTAGAATCCAGGAAGTGAACTGCGCGCTGGCAGCAGGTAAGTATGAAAAGGCGAAGTGGGATAACCCCTTTAAGGATAGGACAAATTTATTAAAAACAACACGCGACGTTTGCTAAGTGTACTCCAACGCAGACTCAAGCAAAACGGACTTCAAATATTCCCCTCATGATAAATTCCCCCCAGAGTGTGAACAGAGTCTAAGTGAAGCGGGCTGTGGAGGCTGGAAAGTAACTAGTCACTGGTTTTGTTGTGCAAGCACTAGAAGCGCTGGCTTGCTTCCACAGACAGCATCCACCCTCCCATCTGTAATCTCACAATCAGAATGTCACATAAAGAATGCTTCTTGGTTGGGAGATGGAATCTGTAGCCAACATTTTTTTTATTCAGACTTTAATCAGGACTGATTTTAGCCTCTGTGGTTCTTTTGAATGCTGTACACAGTCTATAAATCCTGGTCACAGCCAAATGGAAATATGTCCCAGCATAAAACGCGTGGAAAGACATAAAGACGGAGAAGCGCCATCTGTAACAGGTACAAAATCCATGCCAAATCTGCACCTGATAATTGGCAAACTAACCCTCAAGCAGCCCTCAGGTGTAGGAAGAAGAAATTCTGAATACAACTTAGGTCAGGAAAACTCGCACCATTTCGCAAGCAAGTTCAGTCAGTTTTGTTTGCGATTGCGTTCAGTTATTCAGTTTGTATTGTGCAGGTGAAATGCGCATTGATGCGTTTTTCACACGCGTGATAGAAAACAGAATCATTACAAACAACATCTCTTAGCAACCATCAGTGAAAAACGCATCGCATCCGCACTTGCTTGCGGATGCGATGCGTTTTTCACGCAGCCCTATTCACTTCTATGGGGTCAGCTCTGCGTGAAAAACGCAGAATATAGAACACGCTGCGATTTTCATGCAACGCAGAACTGATGCATGAAAGAAAAAATGCTCATTTACACAGACCCAATGAAATGAATGGGTCAGGATTCAGTGCGGGTGCTATGCGTTCACGTCACGCAGACCCTCAGACTTCAATGGCTCCACGTCCTGATTTTGACTGACAAGTGTAGGACATGTTTTAATTGTTTTGCAGAGCCTTAGGCCTCATGCACACGGCCGTTGTTTTGAACCGCATCCGAGCCGCAGTTTTGGCGGCTCGGATGCGGACCCATTCACTTCAATGGGGCCAGAAAAGATGCGGACAGCACTCCTTGTGCTGTCCGTATCCGTTGCTCCATTCCGTGGCCCCGCAAAAAAATAAAAAAATAACCTGTCCTATTCTTGTCCGCGCTTTGTGGACAAGAATAGGCAGTTATATTAAAGGCTGTCCGTGCCGTTCCGCAAATTGCAGAACGCACACTGACGCCATCCGTGTTTTGCAGAACCACAATTTGCGGACCACAAAACACACAACGGTCGTGTGCATGAGGCCTTAGAACGGAAGAAAACAGCCCCATAGAAGTGAAAAGGTCTGCATCTAATCCGGAAAAAAAAACGGATCCGCATTTTTGGAAACAGCATACAGCTGTCTGAATGAGCCCTTAATAAGATAAAAATCTGAAAAAAAATAAAATAAATAAGGAATCTTCTGTATACAATCTGAGATTATAATTTATATAGTAAATACCTGAACTCCCTATAAAATAACAACTCTCCTTTGTTCTTCCTCCTGGAAATGTACTACTGGGGCAGATTTACTACTCCTACTAAGGCCTCATGCACACGAGTTTTTTTTCACGGTCCGCAAAAACGGGGTCCGTAGGTCCGTGATCCGTGACCGTTTTTTCGTCCGTGGGTCTTCCTTGATTTTTGGAGGATCCACGGTCATGAAAAAAAAGTCGTTTTGGTGTCCGCCTGGCCGTGCGGAGCCAAACGGATCCGTCCTGAATTACAATGCAAGTCAATGGAGACGGATCCGTTTGACGTTGACACAATATGGTGCCATTTCAAACGGATCCGTCCCTATTGACTTTCAATGTAAAGTCTGGAGTTCTTTTATACCATCCTATTGCAGTTTTCTCCAATCCGATGGTATATTTTAACTTGAAGCGTCCCCATCACCATGGGAACGCCTCTATGTTAGAATATACTGTCGGATATGAGCTACATCGTGAAACTCAGATCCGACAGTATATTCTAACACAGAGGCGTTCCCATAGTGATGGGGACGCTTCAGGTTAGAATATACAAAAAAACTGTGTACATGACTGCCCCCTGCTGCCTGGCAGGTGCTGCCAGGCAGCAGGGGGCAGACCCCCCCCCCTGTTTTTAACTCATTGGTGGCCAGTGGGGCCCCCCCCTCCCTCCCCTGTAGTTAACTCGTTGGTGGCCAGTGTGCGCCCCCCCCCGCCCCCCCCTCCCTCCCTCTATTGTAATAATAGCATTGGTGGCAGTGTGCGCCCCCCCCTCCCTCTATTGTAATAATAGCATTGGTGGCAGTGTGCGCCCCCCCCCCCTCCCTCTATTGTAATAATAGCATTGGTGGCAGTGTGCGCCCCCCCCCCTCCCTCTATTGTAATAATAGCATTGGTGGCAGTGTGCGCCCCCCCCTCCCTCTATTGTAATAATAGCATTGGTGGCAGTGTGCGCCCCCCCCCCCCCTCCCTCCCTATAGTGTAATAATAGCATTGGTGGCAGTGTGAGAAAAAAAAACGGAAAACGGCACAACGGCCACGGATGCACACAACGGTCGTGTGCATGAGGCCTAAATCCTACTCCGGATTTATCACAGGCCCTCAGGCACAGAGATAGATGATTTTCACTAGGGATGTCCCGATACCGGACATTTGCACTCGTGCAAATGTCGCAGATACCACTGCCGATACCTGATGGCCGTGCAGAGGCGGGTCCCGTGTCCCAGATGATCAGCGGTGGGGGCGGCCGTGGCGGGTTCCGTGTCGGCTTCTGTGCGGCGGCGCTCCCAGCCGATCAGCATGGGGACGGCAGCGCTCAGCTCATAGCCTGGGAGAAATTGGCCAGCGCTACAGCATGGGAGAAGGAGACGCCCAGGAGAACAAGAGCAGGCTCCTCCCAGTTGAGCCGAAAATCTGAAGATACCGGAGCCTATACTGGGAGAACGGAGCGGCGCCCAGGGATAATAGTAAGTGCAGGGAGATCCCTGGGCGCCGCTCTCCATGTCAGCATACTTAGTTTAGATTTTTTATCGTAATGAAAGGTCCTCTTTAAAGCCACTTCCTCCCAGTACTCTGGTGCATCTGCATGGGAAGGATTACAGCAGGCCAGGTGGGTATGGTGCATGAAATGGAGAAATTCAGTTAATTTCTCTCCATTTCATGTTCAAACAGTGAATATAAAATAAGGTGAGGGGGGGAATGGGCATATAATAGTGATTCCCAACCAGTGTGCCTCCAGCTGTTGCAAAACTACAACTCCAAAGGCTGTCCGGGCATGCTGGGAGTTGTAGTTTTGCAACAGCTGGAGGCACATTGGTTGGGAAATACTATATGCCCATTTATTAACCCTTGTACAAAGGAAAAGTAAAGCAGTTGCCCATAGCAACCAAATTCCAGCTTTATATTTTTTTCACTGATATCAGCAACTGCGCCGCTGTTTCTTTGTACAAGGTTCGATAAATCTCCCCTATGGCTAAATTAAATAGAAATTTGCTGTAAAAACATTACCACACCATAATTGGTATCGGTAATTGGTATCAGCGAGTACTTAAATAAAAGTATAGGTACTTGTACTCGGTCTTAAAAAAATGGTATCGGGACATCCCTAGTTTTCACTGACCCTATACCAACTATTAATTTCAGTTTTTTTTTTTTTTTTGCAGACCCATTGAAATAAATGGTTCCACATACGGTCCTCAAAAAAAATGGAAGGAACATGGAAAGAAAATACGTTCGTGTGCATGAGCCCTTACTTTTAGACAGATTTTTACACCAGAATTCTCTTAATTTTGGCGCACCTTAGGTCCGCCCCCTTTTCCTAAATGCTCCTTCTCTTCCACTAACTTCCCACGCTTGTTGAATATTTAGGAAAGTAGTGTAGAGACCCTACATTTCTTAGACAGATTTTTTGTGCAGACACATTAGTAAATCTGGTTCAGTGTGTTCCTACATAGTCTGAGACGGTCAGCACTGACAGTGTAAGGCCTCTTTCACACAGGCGTCATGTTTTTGGCCCGGATAAGATGCGGGTGCGTTGCGGGAAAATGCGTGATTTTCCAGACCGAGTGCAAAACATATTAATGCGTTTTGCACCCACGTGAGAAAAATCGGCATGTTTGGTACTTCTTCACAGAAGTTCGGGTTTGGGTTAGGTGTTGTGTAGATATTATTATTTTCCCTTATAACGTGGTTATAAGGGAAAATAATAGCATTCTGAATACAGAATGCTTAGTACAATAGGGCTGGAGGGGTTAAAAAATAAAACAAAAAATAACTTAACTCACTTTAATCCACTTGCTCGCACAGCCCGGCTTCTCTTCTGTCTTCATCTTTGCTGTGCACAGGAATAGGACCTTTGATGACATCACTGCGCTCATCACATGGTCCATCACCATGGTGATGGATCATGTGACGGACCATGTGATGAGCGCAGTGATGTCACCACAGGTCCTTTTCCTGTGCACAGCAAAGATGAAGACAGAAGAGAAGCCGGGCTGCGCGAGCAAGTGGATTAAGGTGAGTTAAGTTATAATTTTTATTTTTTTAACCCCTCCAGCCCTATTGTACTATGCATTCTGTATTAAGAATGCTATTATTTTCCCTTATAACCATGTTATAAGGGAAAATAATTATGATCGGGTCCCCATCCCGATCGTCACCTAGCAACCGTGCGTCAAAATCGCACCGCATCCGCACTTGCTTGCGATGCTTGCTTTCTTTGTGGAAAACGCACAAAGAGGAGCAAGCTGCGATTTTCACGCAACGCACAAGTGATGCGTGAAAATCACCTCTCATCTGCACAGCCCCATAGAAATGAATGAGTCCGGATTCAGTGCGGGTGCAATGCATTCACCTCACACATCGCACCCGCGCGGAAATCTCGCCTGAGTGAAAGGGGCCTAAGGATGCACCCCAATGACAAAGGGAATGGTAACACCCAATTGTTACATTATTCATAAATTTCCAGGGGGAATAACAGAGGAATGGCACAAGTTGCTCCAAAATTGATACTTTATAGGGAATGCACATGCCAGGAGAGCTAACTGCTTACATTATAAATATTAAAAAAGTTTGTTACTTTGTGAGTCAACTTTATAAACAGAGAACATTTATTGGTTAATTTCACCAGATGTGAAACTCCAGTTAATCTCGCTGACATATACATCTATATGCAGATTCCCATGCAAAAACGAGAACTTGCTAAAAATAACAATTTTCCATTTTCCTATGGTTTGCACAACTATGATAACCGATCTGACAAGACAAAAAAAACTAAAAGGGAAATTGATTTGTATGTGAACATGAGACACACAATAATAAAGCTACTTTTACACTAGCGTTTTAGTTTTCCGTTATTGATTTCCACCATAGGGGCTCAATACCGGAAAAAAAACGCTTCAGTTTTGTCCCCATTCATTGTCAATAGGGACAAAACTGAACTGAACAGAACGGAGTGTTCCAAAATGCTGCGGTTTGCTTTCCGTCCTGGGATGCGGAGCAAGAACCCCAATGCAAGTCAATGGGGATGGATCAATTTTCTCTGCCACAATAGAAAACAGATCTGTCCTCGATTGACTTTCAATGGAGTTAATGACGGATGCAGATGGTTGTATTATCAGTAACGGAGGCGTTTTTGCTGAACCCAGACGGATCCAGTAAAAAGGCTAGTGTGAAAGTAGCCTAAGATGCATCATTTTTACCAATCAGTCATGGACATGCAGGAATAATACTACAACCTGACTCTAATAACAGACATATAATTCCCAAACATGGTGTCATCCCCAGAGCTGTTCATACTGATTCCTTAACATGATGTCACCTAAGGACTTGTCCATATTACTTTCCCAACATGATGTCACCCATGTGACACATCCACAACAATTCGCCAACATGATGTCGCCTCCAGACACATTTATATTCATTTCAGAGAAAATAAAAATCTATAAAATATAGGACACATAGAAAATATTCTATTTTTCAAAGGACAATGATCCCTTAAAGATCATTTAATATTGGGGACAGTGCTTGGTAGGGACCTGGGAACAGCAGGACAAACATGCCTTTTACAGAGCTTTTATTATCAGGAGTGGTGTCGACATGAAATTTTATTCTGCCAGGTTCTGCTCCTGCAAGTGCTCTCTGCATTGGGGGATGGGCTCTGAAGCAGCTTAGTGCAGAAAGCACTTCACATTAAAGCTCCACCTCTTGAGCGGTGCCTGATAGAATAAAACTTCATATTCACACTACTCCTGATGATAACATCGCTGCAAAAAGGTATGTTTGTCCCTTTCTCCCCAGACCCTAGCTAGTGCTGTCAGCAGTCTTTCAAGGTCAAAACTGCTGATAGACTCCCTTTACATTATATAAGTTATTAACCCAGTATTTATTAATCGTTACTAATATGACACGTTACTAATATGACACTAACATATTCTGCAGCTGTTTACACAGATTGCCATTGCTCACATTAGTCCCCACAATCCCAGAAACGTGTTAGGACTAATGTAATAGGATTAAATTATCAGCATGTTGTTGTGTTGGAGGAAACCGACACAAACACGGGGAGCTCCTCCAACCTCCATGCTGAACGGCGCTAACCGCTCAGTCACCATGCTGCCGGTATTTCTACCCTGCCAGAAATTTGTGTGATGACACTCCTGATGAATGCCCTTCTAGATAAATATCCATTTCTACTTTGCACGACCAATGAAAGATGAGTACATGACACCAATGAGAACAGAATACACACTCAGAAGCCAGTTATTTGCTTGCTATCGATATCAGGGGCTGTAGTTCGCTTTCAAAGCCATTCCTCCTAATCCCGCCACAGATATGTAAGCTTCCTCAATGAAGGAAATAAGCCGCTGCTATACGCCTCTGGCAGCGGCTTATCTTCCTGAAGAACAAAAAGGATCGAGCATGTTATAATCCAACTGCCCAATCCTTCTCTAAAGCTGCCCATACACGGGAACTAAAAGTAGCCCTATTTTATAGTGGGGCCCAAACTGACAGAAGGCAGGGTCAACACAGGGGTGGGGGAGGGGCAGAAATACCATATTGCAGCACATTATACCATCCCAACAAAATATTGCCCAGCAGCACAAAATACCTCCTCAAAAACTGCCCCTCTGTGGCAGCTGCCATGTGCTGTCCTCCTACTCTAGTTGAATTCATGAGTCAAGATGGGAACGTCAGATCATTACTAACCATGGTCAACGGCCGCGAGGAGGGCTCAGGAGGTCACCTAGGCATCGGCAAAGTTTTTACGGTAGGGTCTATGGTCAGTTTGCCCTGCCTAAGTCTTTTGTTGGCTGAACCTGCTGAGAACGGCAAGTTTATGTGTATGGGAAGCTCCTGACTCCACCGCAACATTATTAGGAGGATTGGGTAAAATAAACATCTTTGCCCGATCCTTTTGTTCTTCTGAGAGATGAGCCATTTTCTCTGCTCTCCCCATAGAATACACATACACATTTGGCTTGGTTCATACGGGAAAGCCAGGAGAGATAGCTGTTATTGAATGTGTATGGGCACCCTTAGGGACGCCGCTGTACATCTGACAGGACCTGCTGATTTCCAGAGGGTTCAACCATAATTCATCTAACGTGTGGGACCACCTAGAGAAAGACGTGCTACAATGCTCCACTAGTGAGAATTAGCAGGTTGTGTTATTCTTCATATCTAAATAGTCCATTGGTCTTGTACATTGGGATCAGGAAAGGTGGAAATTATGCCAAACAGGAGAATGCCCACATATAGGTAAAGAGTAGCTGCCAGTCGAATGGCTGAAGTATATGAGATGAAAGCGCTTAACATGAAAAAGCAATTCCATCTGAAAAGGTTCAGGAAATAGATGAGAAATACTGACATTACTTGTACCCATCTAATAAGACTGAATGATGTTAATTAGCAATTACAGTGATCATTTAGCAGCACGCATCGGTAACTGAATGAGTCCGGTGACTCGCGGGCCGCACATGATCAGTGCTGATGGCGTGAAAGACACTGAACATTAAGTTGTGAAATTACAGCACAGCTGACTGGACTATTGCCTCAGATCTTCTAGATATACAGAATTCTCAGTAATAGTTTACTTAATGTAAAGAACGTTATTACCAATTCTTGGAAATGTCCATCAGTTAACTTCCAGCTTGGTAACTCTAAGCAAATGTACATTATACCCCAAACCAAACTGTAGTATCCGAATATAAAGCTTCAAGGGACAACCCTTTTCTGTACACCCAGTTAAAAGGGGTATTCTCAACACGCTATTTCATACTTGCCTGCTCCCGGCGCGCTGTCCACTTCCTGGTTTCGACACTCGGCAGGGGGTGGGCTCCATCTTGATTGAAGTCTTCTCCCGGCCGGGCCGCGCGCTGGACTGAACGCGCATGCCGAGGCTGCGCATGCGCCCTGTTGACTTCTTCCTGGCAAGTATACTATACTGGCCAGGAAGAAATCACCATAGCGCATGCGCGGCCTCGGCGTGCGCTTTCGGGACTGCGTGCGGCCGGCCGGGAGAAGAGAAGTCGTCTGAGCAAGCGCGGCCACCGCGATTCCTGAGAAGAGCGGTGGCCGTAACCAGAGGAGATGGAAGACAACAGTCAGGTAAGTATATGTTTATTTTCTTCTAAGGGGTGGGAATTAGTTAATTAAATATATTTAGAAAAATGATCACTGTTAAATCTTTAACAGATTTAACAGTGATCATTAAGATAGGAATACCCCTCTAAGGCCCTTAGACCTCATAGAAGAGGTCTCTGTCTCAGGACTCATAGGAGCCAGAGTGGAAAGCTGCTAAGTATCAGAAGCTTCTGCTCTGGCGGATTAGGCCCATCCATGTATTCCATGGGATGCTAAAAATACTATCCAGGTACAGCTTCCCATGACCTGCCACTTAAAAGGGTTTTCTCGGATTTCAATTTTTTTTAACAGATATGCCCATGTAGCTGCTCCCCTCATGTACTTCTTCCCCATGCTTTGTTTTCTTTCTATTTAGACTCTCCTGACCCCTTTTCAACATGTAAAGAAATCCTTCTGGTTGGTTTCCATCCTGTATGTAGCACTTCCTGTTGTTGTATCCAACCAAACCCATGATGCACTGCTCTTTTCTCTACCACAGCTCCAGCACCGCCTCTAACAACACCCAGCTAGATTATAGCTCCTCCTACCCAGCCAGTTACATAGACACTCCCCTATCACTGCCCCGCCCATGGACATAACAGGAAATAAGAAAGAGCTGAATGGACATGGTCATGTGACCAGAGCTCAGAATGGCAAATAGGAGCAATAAGAGTAAAATAAATGCATTACAAAATAACAGCTACCTTCATAAATTATTATTTTAAATGGTTTTGACGCAATCCGAAAACCCTTTAAAATTTATTTAAAATTCTATTTAAAAAAAATAATACAATCAGTGATTGGCTACAGTGTCGCATGCCTGTGTCGACAGGGACCAGGCAGTACAGAGACTTCTGAGGGACATGGGAAACGTCGAAACAGAAGCAGCAGATGTGTATTACAGTACTTCTTTTAAAAAGTGGTTAAACAAACCCTTTAAAAGGGTTTTCCAAGTTTTTTTTTTACTGATGACCTATCCTCTGGGATGACCTATCCTCTGGATAGGTCATCAGTAGATAGGTCATCAGTATCTGATCGGTGGGGGCCAGACACCGGTGAGACGTGGCTCCATTCTCAAAGATAGGAACCAGTCCTTGGGGTGGGACCTGTATCTACGGGACATTTATGGCTTATCCTGTGGATATGTCCCCTCTGGATTGACTTCTTCACTTATATCTTTAAAAATATTAATGTAAAAACAAGAAGCATTATTAGAACCGATGGCATCTGAATCATCAGTGAACAGCTTTGCTTACAAACTTTTTGAACAATTTTATAAAAAGGTGACATCATATAAACTGATTCAGACTCGGGGTCAGTATGGACAGTCCGATAGGCACCTGTAGCTCACCCCTTGTTTACACCGGGTGGGCTGCCGACCAGTGAGTATTTTTACGCCACATATGAGATCGGATGACGCTGGGCAACTGTTGGGAACGAATGATTCAGCCAAACGTTGACCTGGGTGAAGACCTCTTACTGAATGCTTTCAGGAATTATAGATGACTGAACAGTGGGTGGCTTAAGTGCACCTACATATTACTGGAGCTTTACAGAAATCAATACCAGTCCCGAAAATCAATTTCCTTTCTCATGTAAATTCCCTGCTGAAACCTACTGTGTGTCCAGCAAATGATGATGACAATGAAGCCCCTTTACTAGATTATAACCAGACCCATCCTTAAAGGGCATCAGTCAGCAGATTTGCACCTATGAAACCGGCTGACCTGTTACATGTGCACTTGGCAGCTGAAGGCATCTGTGTTGGTCCCATGTTCATATGTGCCCGCATTACTGAGAAAAATGAGCCGCTAGGAGCAACGGGGGTGTTACTATTACACCTAGAGGCTCAGCTCTCTCTGCAACTGCTGCGCCCTCTCCACTGTCTGGCCCTGTCAATCAAAGGGCATAGCAGCTGCATACAGAGCCGAGCATTTAGGTGTAATGATAACGCCCCCGTTGCTCCTAGAAGCTCATTTGCATATATTATAACATCATTTTTCTCAGCAATGCGAGCACATATGTACGGTACATGGAACCAACACAGATGCCTTCAGCTGCCAAGTGCACATGTAACAGGTCAGCAAGTTTCATAGGTACAAATCTGCTGACAGATGCCCTTTAAAGGGAATCTGTCACCAGCGACCTCCCTGTTTGCATATAGCTATGGTTTACCTGATTAAAACACTGCTTTTCTTTTGTTGGTCCCAGGCTCCGTCCCCAAGCTACTTTTTCTTAATATGCAAATTAGGCCTTTGGTGCAATAGGAGCCTCACCACTACTCTTATTGCACCCAAACTCCCCTCCTTTCTGTGGTCAGCCCCTCCCTGGCTGCTTTGATTGACAAGGCCAGGTGGTGGTAAAGCAGCCAGGGAGGGGCCGACCACAGAAAGGAGTGGAGTTTAGATGCAACAAGAGCAATGGTGATGCCCTCATTGCACCAAAGGCCTAATTTGCATAACTTAGGAATGGAGCCTGGGATCAACAAAAGAAATCAGGTGAACCATAGCTATTTGTCTATACAAGCAGCTGGATCGCTGGTGACAGATTCCATTTAGGGAGCACCAGAAGTGCCTGACATCTACTATATGTATCTTCTTCCCCTCAAATGCATGCTTATGGGATGGGAAGGGCTGATGGGAAAATCCTTTTTTTATTTATTAAAGGTACATTTTATTATTAATGGGCTTTCCGGTCTCATGATATTGATGATCTATTCTCAGGATTGGTCATGAATATTTGATAAGTGATGGTCCGAGACCCGGCATTCCCACTGATCAGCTGTTCCCCGCAGCCTCAGACACTACTTCGAATCTCAATTTGGGATTTTTTCTTATGAAGTGAAAGACTCGTACTAAATTACAGAAAGTGTCTGATTGTAATTACTGCTGCTAAAAGCCGTGCAACAGCTTATTACGTTTTAAAGGGTCTTTTACTTTTTTCCCATGACTGATGTGGGTGCTGGACAACTTTAAAAGCAGATGCATAAAAAGAAAACTGTAAGGATTATCTGTTTAGTAATGTTTACTTAAAGGGGTTTTGCAGTTTGTTTAAACTGATGATCATCAGCATCTGATCGGCAGGGGTCCCGGGTTTAAAGATAGACATTATCAAATAAGTAGGGGGTTGTGTAGGGCATAGTGCAGGGATATAAGGTCACTTACTAGTTTGTTTGGGCGCCTCTCCGTTCCCCCGCTGTGTCCCCCTTTTACTTTTCCCACCTGGTATGTAAATGAATATCATCGGTACAGGGAGGAGGAGACAGCCCTGTTTCTTAATGGGCGTCTCCTTTTCCCTGGCTGTAGAGCGGTCCAATCACAGCGGAGAGCGTCACAGCCAGGGAGAAGGAGGCGCCCATTGAGAAACAGGGCAGTCTCCTCCTCCCTGTATCGATGATATTAATTTACATAACAGGCGAAAAAAGTAAAAGGGGGGCACAGCAGGGGAACGGAGCACCGCACAGATAAACTAGCAAGTGACCTTACATCCCTGCACTATGCCCTACACAACCCCCTACTTATTTGATAATGTCTATCTTTAAAGGGTATTCCCGTTGTAGCTGGCCAGCTAAGACCTGTCCTAGGTTGCTAATATAGCTTATATGTTTATACAGCTAGACCTGCCGATAACCTAATACAGTTCCTATGTTTGTGTGTTAAAGACAAAAGCAGAGTTATTTACTGTGACTTCATGTTTGGATGTCATATAAATGTTATGTATATTGTGTTCACAGAAGCAGAAAAGATAATATACCTTTAAGATTCATTATTTGGATGTCAAGGTAAGCTCAATGACACAGCAGAAACAACAAAAAGCATAGAGTTAAACTGTTGTTGCTGGGCAGGAGTCTTGACCAATCACAGCCAGCCTCACACACTGCAGGAGTTTTGACCACTTACAGCCAGCCTCACACACAGTTTATATGGGAAATTCCCCTAGCAGGAGCTGCTGGAATCATTATTCACCAGAGAGAGAAGCTGAACAGACATTCACTCCACTAAGAGCTGTGTTTTATAGAAGCATATAGACCAAAATTGGTATTTAAAACAGTTATATAATGTTCCTACTGTTAATATAGTGATTAGAACTGTATACTGAGCCAGTTATAAGTGTGTCTACTTACAGTTCCAACAAATTCAATTGCAAACTACAACGTTCACAATTGCAAACACCATACAAACGAACTACTGAGCCATACAATCCAAACAAATTGCATACAAATGCGAACTGCTCATACCAGATCATAAGCAATTGTATAGAGAAAACTGCAAACCAAGTAGAGCAAGTGAACTATTGGTTAACCTCAGATATACCTCTCAGAGAGATCATAAAGTGCTTAAATAACCTAAAGTCAAAGTACAGATACTGAAGAGAGAAATGTATCCACCATTTTATGTTGAATGACAAGATTGAACAGTTGAACCACCATCTTATGCATACTGCCATTTTCTGATACTTTATTCAACACGTGTTATGTACCTGGACTATCTGCTGCAGAGGCAGCAGTGTTATATATGAAGAAAAGTTGACGTTAATAAAGAAGTTATTTCAAGCATTTGGTGTGCTCTTTAAACCTACTGTTTCCATAGAACGGTGCTAGAGGAATTACAGAGTAATAGACAGTCTGGTTAGACTAAAAAGTCAGAGATATCCAAATTCTTCTAATGCCACAGCGCAAAAGGCACTTCAAAGTGCTGCGCCTACCACACCCATCTGACATTCATGGCTGCAAAATACCTACCTTATGCAGCATCCAGACTTACCGAACCAGCTGAGCGGGCTGTAACTCTCATGAAAGTGAACAAAGTAACAGCGTAGCACAGTGAACGACACCATTTTGATACCTATGGATACGGGGAAACATATGTGTTATGTCGGGTTTACACGGCCCGAGCAGCAGCCGATTACGGGGAAGGAAGCATTGCGTCTTGACAACTGGCAGTCGCTACTGCAATCTCTGGTCCTCCTATAGCTGCATTGTTCCTGTGCAGCAGATTGCTGTTTAAACAGGACGATCTGCTGCCCAGAAACATTAATTTACTTTAACATCCATCGGGTGATCAGCTGCACCTTTAAATGAACAGATTATCGGAAACGAGCATGCGTAGGAACGTTCCTTCCTGATAATCTGCCTGAAAATCAAGCCATTTAAACCCGCCATTACGCTCTCTCTGTAACTCCCGTTCACTTCTTGGGGATTTAAAGAAACCGTATAGAACAGCCCGCTCGGCTGTTTCTGTAACCCTGCCACCTTTGGCAGCTGCATAAAATGGATATTCTGGGAATACCTCTTTAAGGGCTTGTTCACACGACCGTGACGGGTCTAGTTTCTACAATGGGGTCATTTTAAGAATTGCTCCTAAAATTCCAAGCCTTCTAACGTCCTAAAAAAAATGACGTAAAATGGATTAAAATGGAAAATCTGCCAAAAATGTGAAATTTAGAAATCTCCATCTCCATTTTCCTTTAATTCTTGTGAAAGACCTAAAGGGTTAACAAAGTTTATAAAATCAATTTTGAGTAACTTGACGGGTGTAGTTTCTACAATGGGGTCATTTTAAAAATTGCTTCTAAAATTCCAAGCATTCTAACGTCCTAAAAAAAAAAATGACGTAAAATGTGTCATGATAAAACAATCTCAGAATGGCTTGGATAAATAAAAGTGCTCCAAAGCTATTACCACATAAAGTGACACATGTCAGTTTTGCAAAAAATGGCCTGGGCAGAAGGGCGAAAACTTGCCCGGGGTAGAAGGGGTTAAACTATTATTGATGTAAAAAAATAAAAATAAATCAGACATCATATAGTATATGATAATACTTTTTTAACAAAGCTAGAATCAGCCCTGTACCTAAGGCTACTTTCACACCTGCGTTTAGGTGCGGATCCGTCTGGTATCTGCACAGACGGATCCGCACCTATAATGCAAACTCTTAGATCCGTTCAGAACAGATCCGTTTGCATTACCATGAACAAAATGTTTTCTTTTTTTTCATGATAGTGCAAACGGATCTGTTTTGACTTTACATTGAAAGTCAATGGGGGACGGATCCGTTTGCAAATTGAGCCATACTGTGTCAACTTTAAACAGATCCGTCCCCATTGACTTACATTGTAAGTCTGGACGGATCCGTTTGCCTCCGCACGGCCAGGCGGACACCCGAACGCTGCAAGCTGCGTTCAAGTGTCCGCCTGCTGAGCGGAGCGGAGGACAAACGGTGCCAGACTGATGTATTCTGAGCGGATCCGCGTCCACTCAGAATGCATTAGGGCTGGACGGATCCGTTCGGGTGTCGGCCTTCAAACGGAACTCACAAGCGGAGCCCCGAACGCAAGTGTGAAAGTAGCCTTACATGGATCCAGAAAGCTCCCCATTCATTGTTCCTATTGTACTTTTAGATTTATTTCAGGCTAGCAGCTCAGGGGAAGTGTCCTTTCTGCTGCAGCTCTTGCCCTGTAACTGCCACACCTTCTA
The DNA here is from genome assembly GCF_014858855.1 of Bufo gargarizans. NCBI lineage: Eukaryota > Metazoa > Chordata > Amphibia > Anura > Bufonidae > Bufo > Bufo gargarizans. The sequence goes on along the minus strand of NW_025334171.1, from coordinate 364,180 downwards.
ACAGAAAATATGGCTTGTGGCAATTGAAGGTTTAAACTGAGCGTGTGCGACCACCTCAGTGAGGTGGATAACAAAATAAGGAAAAGAACAAATAGGAGGTGGTGCTATACAGATTCATTTTATTGAATAACTCAGTGGCTATACAAAATTTAATTACATGCATTTACAAAAGTAACCCAGGTACTGGGTTGAAAACAGTAAAATATTTTTGTGGCACAATTCCCATTTGGTACCTTGATGGCATATCACTAGGATAAGCCATCAATGTTAGACAGGTGTGGGTCCCACCTCTGGGACTTGCTCCCTAACGAGGCTGCCAAATTGCAGGTACAGCACACTGCACATTCTCTCCATTCACTGCTATGTGACTTCCAAAATTACCAGACAGTGGCCGTCTATTTTTGGAACTCCCAAAGAGGTCAAAGGAGAGTGGCCGCACATGCACGGCTACTGTCTCTTCACTTTGGGGACCTCGTTCAAGAAATAGGTGCGGGTCCCTCTTCTGAGACCCACTCCTATCTGACATTAATGGTATATCCTAGCAATATGCCATCAATGTCCCAGATGGGAATACACCTTTAATAGGGCTTAAGGGATCTGACGGGATCCCTTTAACAGCCTGAGAATAACTTAACTGGTTGCTAGGGATACACTGCCCTATTTAACAGGCTGTAACTGTTGTGTATCCATAGCAACCAGTCACGACAGGTTCTTTTTAAAGGGGTTGTCCCATTATACTCATCCCCTATTCACAGGATAGGGGACAAGGGCTGATCATGAGAAAAGGGCCCCTGCTGTCTGAATAGATTGGTGGTCACACATGTGCACTGCTGCTTCACGCGCTCCCTAGCGATAGCCTAGTACTGGTACTTATTCCCTATCCTCTATATAGGGCAGGGCTGGCCAACCTGAGGCTCTCCAGCTGTTGCAAAACTACAACCCCCAGCATGCCCAGACTGCCTACAGGTATCAGCCTACAGCAAAGCATGGTGGGAGTTGTAGTTTTACAACAGCTGGAGAGCCTCAGGTTGGCCAGCCCTGATATAGGGGGTAAGTGTTTGTAATGGAACAACCCCTTTAAAGGGCATCTTTCACCAGATTATCAGCATTAATCCAGCTGACAGCCAACTGGTGCTAAATGTAATGCGTAACATGTAAATTAGCCCCTGTACAGCGCTTGCGCCGAATGTGCTCCCATTACTCTTCAGGGCCAGGCATGGATGTTTTTACTGCCTGACCTGTCAGTCGTAGCGGTGGGGGCGTGACAAAGCAGGCAGGGAGTGGGGCCTCTAGGTGCTATGTCACCACCCTTATTGCACCCAGGGGCTCATTTACATATTATAAAGGATTGATTTAAGATACATTGAGGCCACATAAATAATTAGGGCTAAATACAATAATTCAGCGCACGTGTCAGCAGGATTAACGCTGATAATGTGGGGACATATGCCCTTTAGTAAATACTTATATTCCCTATAATATAACAATAAATATAACAATAAAACATCTTTCTTGTGAACTCCTAAGTATTGTCACTCCTCAACTGTTACCAGTTGGATGTACGTTCCTACACTCTGGCACTTTCCAATCAGTGCTGCCAGTGACAGACCGCGTGTGACACACCACTAACTGGTAACACCCAGTTCTCAATGTATTCAGAATTTCTAGGAAGAGTAACAGAGGAGCAGCACAAAATAAGAGTTCTGAGAAAAAGATGCTCCCAATAGATTTTTTAATGGAGAATACACATCTTTACAACAACCAAAATGACAGAAGAAGTGGCGTGTCCTCTTTAGGGCGCATTCACACGAACGTGGTTTGGTTCCGCATCCAAGCCGCAGTTTTTGCGGCTCAGATGCGGACCCATCCACTTCAATGGGGCCTCAAAAGATGCGGACAGCACTCTGTGTTCTGTCCACATACGTTTTTTCGTTCTGTGACCCCGCAAAAATGATAGATCATGTCCTATTCTTGTCCGTTTTGCGGACAAGAATAGGCATTTCTATCGGCCACCCGTTCCGTCAATGGCGTAAGGCACATAAGCGGCATCCGTGTTTTGCAGATATGCAATTTGCAGACCGCAAAACACAGCACGTTCATGTGCATGAGCCCTTAAGAAGCAGGGATGATCTGGATACAAGAGGAACGGCAGGGATTTTTTTAGGATACCTCGGGTACTTGCCTGTAATCTATAGTTGAGCCTATGTATAACAATACAGTAGCCGGAGAACACGCTCGTGTTTTTTAATCTCCAGTCTGTTGTTGACCCCGAGAGACTGTGAATTCAGATTCACGAAGCATATGTGCTGAACGCTAATTATACGACATTAGATAAAACAGGCTGTTCTGCTGACAGGCGAGAGGACGGATGTTTGGAACACAGCTCCATTTTCTAAATACATTCAATTACTTAAACCATTCTATCAATTCCCTTATGTCATGTAAAATAATTCACAATTCTGCTGTGCACCACCAACACACCTCTAAACGTACACAGCCATGACGTGGCAAAAACGAGTCAAAATCGGTCATTATCACCTTTCCTATCACCGCCTGTACAAATTCTGTGCAATTACAGGCAAAGAGCACCACGGTAGCTTCATCGGGAAGGAAACACAAAGGAACTGAAACTATATATATGTATATTTAGGGGGAGGTTTATTTAAATGAAAACTGGCTTAATTGCCCATAGCAACCAATCAGATTCCACCTTTCATTTTCCAAAGGAGCTCTGAACAATGAAAGGTGGAATCTGATTGGTTGCTATAGGCAACTAAGCAGGTTTTCCTTTACACCAGTTCTGATAACTCTCCCCCACTGTGTCCATAGCTGTAAACATAAGTGAGGAGCATCTTTCTTTATCGCATCACCAGTAACCATTAGTTCTTGAATTAACCTGATCTATTCAGCCTTTTTTTATTTATTTTTTGTTAAAATTGTTTTGGTGAAAAACTGATTGACAACCACAATGGCTGCCATTACAGCTCCATGTGGAGTTTTCTCATTCTTCAACCGAATTTCTGTCGGTTTCCGAAACCTAAACCACACTCCAAGGGGGACATGTAACTGCAGCCATATTGGTTATTAGTGAGATTTCACAGGGATAGATTTGAAGACCGACTGCACTGTATATCATTAAAGGGGGTTATCCCATAATTAAATGGGTTGGCCACTTTCTGGTTACTGCTGACCAATTTGTTGGTGAGATGATTATATGGCATTTACTAATTTATCCTTTGCTGAAATTCTGCTCCATTTTCTAGATTTAATAAGGCATGCCACTTATTTACAGTCTTTTGTGCTGTCCACACAGAGGTCCTGTCCATAAGATGGCCGCAGATGGAGGGTCATGTGACCAGGCAAATCACCTCCATGTGATGTCTCCTCCATTCTAATACAATGCACCCGTCATCTGCACTAAACTTCCAACAAAACAAGTACAGATGACCGGTGCAGTGTATTAGAATTGAGGAGACATCACATGGAGGTGATTTGCCTGGTCACATGACAGACATGGCCGGTATCCATGTTTTGCAGATCCGCAATTTGCAGACTGCAAAACAGGCTACGGTCATGAGGATGAACCCTAAATGAAAAATTTCTTATACTGCTTGGTTCTGTACAATCACTCGCTCTGGTGGCACAAGTCCTTTGCCAGACAGGGACTGAAACATGGATTTCTTGACAAGTACCACTTAGGCCTCGAACGTATTTTCTTTTCGTGTCCGTTCCGGTTTTTTTGCAGACCATATACGGAACCATTCATTTCAATAGGTCCGCTCTGCTAGAAAATAGAACATGTCCTATTATTGTCCACATTACAGACAAGGATAGTACTGTTCTATTAGGGGTCAGCTGTTCCGTTCCGCAAAATACGGAATGCACACTCTGTGGGGCCATATCATCACTTCCGGGACCCCTTGTTCTTCTTTACGCTGAAGATAGTTCCTAATGACATTAACTGTATGTTTGGGGCCGTTGTCCTGCTGCAGAATAAATTTGGAGACAAATAGACGTCTTATCCAACCCCTATAATGCCCAGGCATCTCATACAGGTTATACTTACCCCGCTCCCAGGGCCGATCCTAGGGTCACAGGCGCCTGGGTGCAGAAATATTTCTGGCGCCCCCACATGGGCGTGGTTATCTTACTAACTCCTCCCCTTTACAATGTTTCTATCCAGACCAGGCAGAAGGCATTCAAGGCACTGGGCAGGCTCAATCAGCTCAGCTGAATCAGGCAGCAGCAGCTTTAAAATGCTCCGCTGTCCGCTCGCTCCAGTCCCTCCTCTGCCTCCTAGCTACCACTCTGTCTGAAGATGGCAGAGGTGGGTGGAGCCGAGCGGAGCTATATGATCTCCAGCCGCAGAGGCGGCGCGCCGCGGGCTCTGATGTCACGTCGTCACTGACATCCCGCTCGGCTCGCAGATTCCTCGGCGAATCGGCGGCTCGGCTGCTCGGCTTAACCCACCTCAGCCCCCAGTGCTTAAACACCCTGAAAGACCAGGCCAAGACTCCACTCCAGCCTGCCAACGAACGATCGCCGCTGGCAGGCTGGAGATCAACTCTCTTACCTTCCGTTCCTGTGAGCGCGCACGCCTGTGTTTCACAGGAAATCTCGCGCCGGCGCGTCCAGGAGGAATGAATCAACCACCTCCAGGACGCGTCTGTGCGTACAGCAACAGCGGTCCGGAGGTGGTTAAAAAAAAAAAAAAGTCAAAAAAAAAAAGTCAAAAAAAAAAAGTCCCGGCGGCTCGCTCGGCGCCTTTCGGGTGACAGCGCTGGGGTGCGGGGCACCCACTGCATCCCGTGTAGGATCGGCCCTGCCCGCTCCCCGCGTCACTTCTGATGCCCGCACGGCCGCCGCAGCATCTGCCTGTCGCGCCGATCAAAACATCTGGTAATGCGAAGGGCAGCCAATAGCAGGCCACGACGGGGACGAGCCTGCCTAGCGTCACTGGATGTTTTGAATCGCGCAGCAGCGGCGGTGTGGGCATTAGGAGCGACACAGGTGCAGGGGAGCAGGGCAAGTATAACCTGTGTGAGGTGCCTGGGCATTAGGGGGGCATTATAGGGGTTGGATAACCCCTTTAATCCTTACCAAATCCCCAACTCGATTTGCTGAAACACTTTTTGGCAGCGTTCTAAATCCGCAGCATTTTTTCCTAAAACTTTTGCACAGTACAGTATCTATGCTGTGCCATGTAGTGCTGCAGGGTTTGTACCGTCCGGGGAAAAAGGAGTCTTCATGATAATTGCAGCAATGCAGGAGGCTCTAGAAAAGCGGGGGCGACCATCAGAGCTGTCATGTGGCGATGCTGGTGGTCACACTAGTCCCTGAAGGATATATCTCTGAAATGACTGAATGATTTTTTTTCCCCATCAACCTAATGGAAGAGGATCACTCAAGGACTACTGCTTGCTGTCACATCAGCCCCCTTGACATTTCTAAAGCTCCCTATGGGTCACTATAACGTATCAATGGCCACTTCACGTGCTGGAGGACTGGGCCTATGCAAGGGGGTTACCTGAAGAATATGACATAAAATACTTCAAAATTCATCCTCTTTCCTGCTTTTTTTTTAAAGGGAATTTGTCACCAGTAAATTCACTGCAATGTGTTGTAAGACAGCAAGCTCAGCTAAATGTAATGATACCTTTCACTTACCGAGGCACTGCTTCATTCTGGAGAAATTGTAGTCTTAATCCATATGCAAATGAGCAGTTACGTGCACCGAGGGCGGGCCCCAGTCCTTCTGTGCACCCTTGCTCCTCCTGTAGCTTCCTCTGCCAGTCCCTCCCTCTCCATCTTGACTGACAGGGTCACGTGAGGGTATAAAAGCTGGCATTTATGCCACAAAGCAGCCGGGCCCGGAATCTCCACCAGAGAGGTAAGGAAGCAGGAGAAACTAGGGTGCTCAGAGTGTCTTTGGCCCGCCTTTGGTGCACTTAAGGGGATTGAAAAATATTCTACAGTTTATTAAAGTAGTCTATACTTTTGTATTTGTACGTAATTAAAAATGTATTATAACTACTGAGTTAGGCCTCATGCACACGGCCATTGCCCAGCCGTAGCCGTATTGCAGTCCACAATATGCGTGCACCGGCCGTGTTCTCCCCGCATCACGGATGCGGACCCATTCACTTGAACATGTTAAATTTTTTGGCGGTGCGGATGGATCACGGACCCATTCAAGTTGAATGGTTCTCGATCCCGTCCCGATGGCCGTATGAACTTTGCCTGTGCATTGGAGACCGCAAATTGCGGGCCCCAATGCACAGAACGGCCGGACAACGTCCGTGTGAATGAGGCCTTAAGGGTATAGTAGACTGCCAGATTTTATGCCCCATGATCGGTAATGAGCGTTCCTATGAACGCTCGTTAACGGTCATTTGGCACTGTAAGCCCTCATTCACACATCAGTGTTTGGTCAGTGATTTCCATCAGTGAATGTGAGCCAAAACCAGGAGTGGTGCTACACCGACATAAGGGAAAAATCTGCACCTGTTCTGTCTTTAGAGACGCACCTCGTTTTGGCTCCAAATCACTGATGGAAATCACTGACCGAACACTGACGTGTAAATGACGCCTAATACTGCCTCTAAATGCCTGATGGATGAAAAAACTATCGCATTAATAGCGATCTGCCGCCGACACTCCACTGTCTTTAATAGTGACGACTTGGTGGCATATCTATCGCTTCTCCCCATGTTGAGGAGGACATCGCTGGATGTAATAGCAGCGGTGTCCTCTGCTAACTATCTGACGACTGCCGGGTGAGAACGCTTCCCTCCTGACAATTACCAGAATCTGGGTATCGAATACACCCTTTATGCAATAAAATGTATCTGTATAGCGCCACCTGCTGTTTGTTCTTTTTCTTATTTCTTTGACCTGCTCACTGATAGGGCCGCACATGCTCAGTTTCATCCTTCATCTGCCTCCTGAGTTATGATAGGCAGAGCACGGACACGCCCCCTGAGCTGCAGCAGAAAGGACACTCCCCTTGAGCTGTCAGCTTGATATAAATCTAAATGAATGGGGAGATCTCTGGATCCATGTGAGGTACAGGGCTGGTTTGCGAGCCTATACCTTGATACTTTGTTATTTCCTGTTACACTGTGAAATTTACAATAAAAATATAAATAAAATAAAAAAAGATAATCGCCCAAAAAATGAAAAAACTATAGCTCTCGGACTATGGAAACACTAAATCATGATTTTTTTTTGTTTCAAAAATGAAATCATTGTGTAAAACTTACATAAATAAAAAAAATTGCATACATAAAAAAAAAAAAAAAATGAGTTTGTCATGTACTATATGATGTCTGATTTTCATATTTTACATTATTCATGAGATACTTTAACTGCTCATTTGCATCGTACTTTTTCTCAGCGGATCGCTAAGTGAAAGCTATCATTCCATTCAGCAGATCTAGCCCCACAAGGCATTGTGCCCGGTTTACCAGTGAATTTCCTGCAGACAGATACTATTTGGACCACTCATTGCTACCTGGGAATCTGACCTAGGATTTATTCCTTTTTTTGGAAGTATCTCAGACATGCAATCTAATGAGCCATTCCCGGCATCCTTCGCTGAACACACACAGACCACAGATCGAGCCCCATGTTCTCCCAGCAGTTTTCCATTTCCGCAGTCAATACTGGAAGGGCAATAAGCTTTTATGATGTACAGTACGGCAGCTGTGAGCAGCACATCCAGCCATGAGACCCATCTGCTGCACAGGGATGAGTGGAGCCTGGACCTTTCCTACCAGTCATTATCATAAATACATTAAACCTATAAATGACCACTCAGCTCGGCCAACGCAGCTACGAGGAAACACTGAGGCCATTAATTCAATTGAGCCGGGGATGTTTTCAAACTGAGCTCCATGTGAATGAAGCCTCTGCTGCCAGGGACCTCCTGCGTTCGCAATCCGCCCCGCTCTCCTCTGTCCGCTCCTTCCGTGTGCGCTGGAGAATAAGATTATGTTTCACCAGGACGAAGTAACAAAGCAGCCTCTTATCCATCACCGCCTATGGCCGTGTTTATTTAGGTAAATGGGCAATAAATGTCCAGATGGCCCCCACTACGGCCATAGAAAAGCAATCGGGAGTAAGAGCTTTGTGAATGGGTCCTGTCATAGGCGTTAATGTAGTATTTAATGTAGCGCTTCTAATGCAGCCGCTATGTCTACGGGGATGGAGAAGTGGAAGGGGGCGCCAGCGGTCGAGGACGGATAGCGTAAGAAGACCACGAAAATCAGGCCAAAAGTGTTGATGGCATTTAGTCATTGGCCATCATATGTAATGCCACGTAGGGTATATCCTGACTTGGGGTGACAGGCCATATCGTTCATCGTAAGGGTGCCTTCACACGCCGCAGATTTTGTGGCAGAACATTTCTGCGATGGAAAGTTGGTTCAATTCAGTCGAACAGGGTTTGCCCGGCCGTGCCCGTATTGCGGACCGCAAACAATATACAGGCACTGGTCGTGTGCACCCTGTACCCCCTTCCCCCCATTTACCTGAATGGGTCCACAATTCGGAAGGTCCTGTGCGGTGCGGAATGGAAGCACTACTTATTTGCTGTGTGGACGGATCACGGACCTAATCAAGTCGAATGGGTCTGGATCCGTCCGGCGAATCGGCACGGATGTTGCCCGTGCAATGCACAGAAAGGCCGTGTACATGAGGCCTAATGGACATGTTCCCCGGCTGCCGCATTAAGAATTGGAGGCAGAAAGGACGCGCCCGCCGACAGATTTTACACAAAATTACGCTGTAAAACCCATCATGTGAGCATCCCCTAAGGCTACCTGCAGACGGTGCAGATTTGTAGGCAGAAAATCTGCATGAAATTCAAGCAAAAAAAAAAACACACTATTTTTTTCTGTTTTTGTGCAGTTTTTATGTGTTTTTTTTTGTGTGCAGATTTTCTGTTTACATTATGAACCCCATTGAAGTCTATGGGTAAAACCACTTTACAGAAGGAGCCGAGTCGCACAAACAATTGACACGCTGAGGATTTCAATATTCACAGGTCAATTTCTGCACGTAAAAAAATACGGAAAGCGTACATGAGATTCATCAAATCGCATTCACTTTGGAATTGTATTACGCTGCATTTTTTTTTTCTGCACGAGGAAAAACAGCAAGTAAACGGCAAGGTGTGCAGGTATCTAAAAGACGCTGTGCCACAGACCTCCTCATGTTCTCCAAGGGTCTGGAGCAGCCTGGCGGAATATGACACATAGGCTGACAACACCAGCAACGCAGCGACAGTATGAAGAACGCCCCAGAAAATGAAGCTTGTAGAAAGTTCTGATGATCACCATTTATTGAGGGGACCCGCGGATAATCTGAAATATCTGGGGTGCCCCCATATCTGCCCCTGTGTGTACACATAGCTGGCTCTGTTATTCCATGGATGTGAGCCCCTCATGGCTCCATGACATGACCCCCCCCCCCCCCCCCCCCCCCTCCCAGAAGGGCACACAGGACCATCACCCTGGAGCCTCCATCAATAATGCAGGGGGTGGCAGCTCATGTAGGACAGCCTGCAGCCTGCTATACATGATGGATGCTCCGAGGCTGGCACACAAGCCCTGGATCCCTCCCCAGCAATGCCCTGCATCCATGCCCAGTGAGCGAGGGCACAGCCTGGTGACTTACCCTGCGATGGGGATCATTGCTGGTGCACGATGCGCAGGGGGATTTACATCCCTGGCTTTGTAGTCAGCATGCTCCACTGTCCCTGTCACACTAGGCGACAAATAACACGATCACACAAATCCCTTTCTTGTTCTCCACACCCCCGGAGCTGGGGGCGGGGCCCGGCTCTTAAAGGGCCAGTGTCAGCTCCGAGCTGCTGCGGCGCCGCCAGCATCCTCCTCTCAGCCCCATGGCGGCGGGGGGCTGCTCACAGTCACAGCATGTCAGTATCTCCTCAGTGGGAGCCATGACTGGTCAATATTTCTCCACAAATACACCAGTACATACAGGCCATTGAGATGTCTGCTCCTGTCAGGTCCCTGCACATCATAGCCTTTTGTTTTATCTTTTCCCTGAAAAGCTGGGTGACAACTAAGGGGCTACTTTCACACTTTCGTTGATAATACCGAAATTAAACGGATCCATTTTGATTTTGCACATCAGGATGCATTCATTCCGGTAGGAGGATGCGATTGTGTGAAATCAAAACAGAAAAAAACGGATCCGCCACTAAATACATTGAAAGTCAATGGGTGACGGATCCGATTTCCAGTGCCGGATCCACAAAACGTCAGCTTGCAGCGTTTTTGTGTCCAGCCATAAAACGGAACGCTGCCGGAACAAAGGAATGCATGAGGACTAAATGGACGTTTTTTTTCCGGTATTGAGATCCTCTATCGGATCTCAATACCGGAAAACAAGGACGCAAGTGTGAAGGTAGCCTTCATGGCCAGTGTAGAGCTACTACTTCAGTTGGCACCAGAATGTTTTTTTTCCTGCACAACTTATCCCAAAATCAAAGACAGACAAAAACTTTTTACGGAGAAATTGAAAATCCATAATGAATGATCAAGATTATAATTAATACAGGTCTGTAGCTCAGTATATTGATAAGAACGCATCACCAGCATTTACTGTGAGCTGTAAGGCCTCATGCACACGACCTTTTTGTTTTTTTGCGTTCTGCAAAACGCGGATCCGCAAAAAAAACGGAAGCCGTCCGTGTGCCTTCCGCAGTTTGCGGAACAGAATGGGCGGCCCATTGTAGAAATGCCTATTCTTGTCCGCAAAACGGACAAGAATAGGACATGCTATATTTTTTTTTTTTTGCGGGGCCACGGAACAGAGCAACGGATGGAGACAGCACACGGAGTGCTGTCTGAATCTTTTGCGGCCCAATTGAAGTGAATAGGTCCGCACCCAAGCCACAAAAAATGTGGCTCGGATGCGGACCACAACAACGGTCGTGTGCATGAGGCCTAAAATGATGATAATTACCACCAAATTAATCTAGTCATGTTTACCAGCCTCAAAAAAATCACGGACACATCTATTTTTTTAACAAACACAGGAAAAAAGCCACCTATTTTTACGGACTGACCAGAAATTTCTGGATTGTTGCCACCCAGTCCTCATGGCTAGTAGGGCTAGTTTCACACTAGCGGCAAGTAACTCCGGCAGGCTGTTCCAGCAGGTGAACAGCCTGTCGGATCCGTGCTACCGCTAGTGCACGCGTGGCCCTGGACTACCACTCCGGCCCTACTGACTATAATGGGGGCGGGCCGGAGTTCCGTCGGCAGCATGGCAAACATGCCGAGAGGCGGCCGGAATAAAACTACGACAGCCTACTGGAGTTCCTTGCCCCTAGTGTTAGGCTGGGTTCACACCTGAGCGTTCTGAAAGGAGCGCTCTGTATGCGCGATTGTACGGGCGTTTGCAATCGCGCATACAGAGACAAGCGAACGCCCATTGTCGCGCGTTCCCGCTAAGGTCTATGTACGGGAACGCGCGACAAGACGCCCCAAAGAAGCTCATGTACTTCTTGGGGCGTTGGGCGTTTTACAGCGCGATCGTTTGGCACTCCAAAGAGAAGGGATCCAGTCAGGACTGGTGCAAGGATTTTTGCCACCCTAGGCAAAAGCTAATTTTACCGCCCCCCTTGACTCCACCAATTGACCTGCCCCTTTTTTTGTCGGCCACCTATTTAATGATTGTTGCATGCAACATTTTACTTGACCAGCTAATTTTAGATATTCTAGATATTCTTGGTGGTCATCTGTGCAATTTTGGCCTCAAAACATTACATGGCCCCCTACACTACATTACATTCTTGACAACTGTACGTTTTTACCTTGACTGGTGGTGGCCTAGGTGTGTTTATCAGCAGGTCTGCTCCAGTCCACTTCTCAATAACATGTCTGTGGTTCAGCAGGTTTGGCGGTCTGGTCCACTGTGAACCAACATCAACATGTGCTTTAGCAGGTAAGGTCTGGACTGGTCCGGTTTTCACCAGACAGAGGGGGCGCTCTGTGAGTACCTGCAGCATGCCTGATGTGGATGCCTGGGAGGGCTGTCTGAGACATAATGCAGGACTTCTGCAAGACCTGAGTCCTGCATTATGTCAGACACTGCCGCGGTGGTCGCAAGAAAAGTCACAGTGACTCTCGCGCGCACAGCGCCCCCCCCTTCCCAGCAGCACTGCAGCTGAGGAGAGTCCAGACTGCGCTGCGCGCTTCTACACATCAAGTGCAGTGCAGTCTGAGTGTGCCACGGAGGAGTCGCACCTATCAACTCACAGCAGCCGCCAGCAGTGGGGGGGTGCGCAGGAGTGAGCGCAGGAGAGTCAGACCGGAGAGCGCTGTGACTTCTATTGCGGCCAGAGCGGCGCCCCCAGCAAGAGTGCGCTCTACGCGGTGGCCTACTATTGCTTTTGGGTGGCGCCGGCTCTTCTCTCCTAAACTCCTCCCAACTAAACTTCCTATGCCTGCCTTCTACTATATATACACTCATTATAACCGAAATACTTCTCAAAAACAATGAGAAAACCATGTGTGAGCAAAACTCAAATGGATCAGATAAACAACAACACACATATACGTAAATCACAAAATATTTTATTAATTCATCACATAAAAGACAAAAAACGTAAACATGAATAAATAAATAGCAGCAGTAATGTGGCGGCACTGCGAATCAGCGCCCCACCAAGGTTACAATATGGATCTATCCCCCAAGCGCACGTCACCTGCTAGCCTGAGCAAGCCGCATGGTTAAAGCGAGAACAACCAGCACAACCAGCATGGAAAACACATATAAAAACAAGTAAAGGGGAACCAACCTTGGTGAGCGAGGGGTGCGCTCACCAAGGTCCCAAGGTTGGTTCCCCTTTACTTGTTTTTATATGTGTTTTCCATGCTGGTTGTGTAGTGTTATATGTTGGATGCATATTGCATGCTATTGTGCTGCTGCTGGGGTGGATGACCCACACACTGCATCCATTTATATTTCCATTACAGCTAGCATGGTAACAACTGTATTGTTACCGAAAGCCCACGTTTCCACCTGGCCTGTGTATGAGAACTTTGTTCTCGCTCTAACCATGCGGCTTGCTCAGGCTAGCAGTTGACGTGCGCTTGGGGGATAGATCCATATTGTAACCTTGGTGGGGCGCTGATTCGCAGTGCCGCCACATTACTGCTGCTATTTATTTATTCATGTTTACGTTTTTTGTCTTTTATGTGATGAATTAATAAAATATTTTGTGATTTACGTATATGTGTGTTGTTGTTTATCGGATCCATATATATATACACTCACCTAAAGAATTATTAGGAACACCTGTTCTATTTCTCATTAATGTGATTATCTAGTCAACCAATCACATGGCAGTTGCTTCAATGCATGTAGGGTTGTGGTCCTGGTCAAGACAATCTCCTGAACTCCAAACTGAATGTCAGAATGGTAAAGAAAGGTGGGCTACAACAGCAGAAGACCCCACCGGGTACCACTCATCTCCACTACAAATAGGAAAAAGAGGCTACAATTTGCACGAGCTCACCAAAATTGGACTGTTGAAGACTGGAAAAATGTTGCCTGGTCTGATAAGTCTCGATTTCTGTTGAGACATTCAAATGGTAGAGTCCGAATTTGGCGTAAACAGAATGAGAACATGTATCCATCATGCCTAGAGATGAGCGAACTTCTGTTTTAAGTTCGGCGTCTAAAGTTCGGGGGCGGGTTAGCGGAGAATCCCGATCTGGAACCGGATATGGATTCCGACTTCCGTTGTGGTCCGTGGTAGCGGAATCAATAATGGCCGATTATTGATTCCGCTACCACGGACCACAACGGAAGTCGGAATCCATATCCGGTTCCAGATCGGGATTCTCCGCTAACCCGCCCCCGAACTTTAGACGCCGAACTTAAAACAGAAGTTCGCTCATCTCTAATCATGCCTTGTTACCACTGTGCAGGCTGGTGGTGGTGGTGTAATGGTGTGGGGGATGTTTTCTGGGCACACTTTAGGCCCAGTGGCGGATTACAATAGGGACGTTCGGGTCGGCAGCCCCGGGCCCAGCGCTGACCCGAACGCCCACATACTGCGGCGGGGCACGGGAGCGCATAGCTCCCTGTCCCGTCGCCGATCACCGCCATAGGCTTCAGGCCTTGTAGGCCTGAGGCCTATGCGGTAGTGAAATCCCGGCGCAGGCGTGCGTGATGACGTCATCGCGCGCCTGTGCCGGGACGCAGCACTGTGACGCGCCTGACTTATCCCGCCTTCCTCTGCGAGCAAGCGCCTGGCCCTGGACATAGGTGAGTATTTATCTTTTCATTTTTTGTTCATTTTTTATTTTTTTATTTCATGTGCCTACTCTGGGGGGGGGCAGTGGTGGGGGCAAATTATTATGAGAGGGACTACACTATGTGGGGGAAAATTGCTGTAGGGGGGCAAATTATTATGAGAGGGACTACACTATGTGGGGGAAAATTGCTGTATGGGGGCAAACTTATTATGAGAGGGACTACACTATGTGGGGGCAAATTGCTGCATGGGGGCAAACTATTATGAGAGGGACTACACTATGTGGGGGCAAATTGCTGTATGGGGGCAAATTATTATGAGAGGGACTACACTATGTGGGGGCAAATTGCTGTATGGGGGCAAATTATTATGAGAGGGACTACACTATGTGGGGGCAAATTATTATGAGAGGGACTACACTATGTGGGGACAAATTATTATGAGAGGGACTACACTATGTGGGGGCAATTACTAGATGGGGCAGTGTGGGGGCAAATTGCTGTGTGGGGGCAAATTATTATGAGAGGGACTACACTATGTGGGGGCAAATTGCTGTATGGGGCAAATTATTATGAGAGGGACTACACTATGTGGGGGCAAATTATTATGAGAGGGACTACACTATGTGGGGGCAAATTATTATGAGAGGGACTACACTATGTGGGGGCAAATTATTATGAGAGGGACTACACTATGTGGGGGCAAATTACTAGATGGGGCAGTGTGGGGGCAAATTGCTGTGTGGGGGCAAATTATTATAAGAGGGACTACACTATGTGGGGGCAAATTATTATGTGAGGGACTACACTATTTGGGGGCAAATTGCTATGTGGGGGCAAATTATTATGAGAGGGACTACTATGTGGGGGCAAATTACTAGATGGGGCAGTGTGGGGGCAAATTGCTATGTGGGGGCAGTGTGGGGGCAAATTATTATGAGAGGGACTACTATGTGGGGGCAAATTGCTATGTGGGGGCAGTGTAGGGGCAAATTATTATGGGAGGGACTACTATGTGGGGGCAAATTTCTATATGGGGCAGTGTGGGGGAAACTATTGTGTGGGGGAAATTGCCATGTGGGGACAGTGTGGGGTAATTTCTGTGTGGGGAAATTGCTATGTGGGGGCAGTGTGGTGGAAATTACTATGTGGGGGCAGTGTGGGGCAAATTACTATGTGGGGGCAGTGTGGGGCAAATTACTGTGTGGGGGCAGTGTGGTGGAAATTACTATGTGGGGGCAGTGTGGGGCAAATTACTATGTGGGGGCAGTGTGGGGCAAATTACTGTGTGGGGGCAGTGTGGTGGAAATTACTATGTGGGGGCAGTGTGGGGCAAATTACTATGTGGGGGCAGTGTGGGGCAAATTACTGTGTGGGGGCAAACTACTATATGGGTGCAGTTTGTGTGAAATTACTGTGTGGGGGCAAATTACTAGGGGGGGGGCAGTGTGGGGAAAACTATTGTGTGTGGGAACAGTGTGGGGAAATTGCTATGTGGGGGCAGTGTGGTGGAAATTACTATATGGGGGCAGTGTGGGGCAAATTACTGTGTGGGGGCAAGCTACTATATGGGGGCAGTTTGGGGGAAATTACTGTGTGGGGGCAAATTACTATGGGGGGATTACTATGTGGGGGCAGTGTGGTGGAAATTACTATATGGGGGTGTTGCTATTGGGGAGGCACTATAGGAGGCAATTCTATTATTTCTGGGGATACTATACAGGGATTATTACCTGGAGCACAATATAGGGTGGTATTATTACTGGGGTCTCTAGGGGACGTTATAGCTACTGTGGACACTATAAATTTTTAGTTTTAGGACCCAAATTTTTCAGTTTTAGGACCCAATTTGGGGTATTTTTTTTTAGTCTGAAGATGTCATATGGCCTAAGAAGAGACTGTGGCGCTCATAAAGCACCGCAGCCTCTTCATACAAAAAAAAAACTAAACTAAAATGGAGGGGGGGGGGGGCCTAAGTTGGGTAGACAGCCCCGGGCCTATCATGCACTTAATCCGCCCCTGTTTAGGCCCCTTAGTGCCAATTGGCCATCGTTTAAATGCCACGGGCTACCTGAGCATTGTTTCTGGCCATGTCCATCCCTTCATGACCACCATGTACCCATCCTCTGATGGCTACTTCCAGCAGGATAATGTACCATGTCACAAAGCTTGAATCATTTCAAATTGGTTTCTTGAACATGACAATGAGTTCACTGTACTAAAATGGCCCCCACAGTCACCAGATCTCAACCCAATAGAGCATCTTTGGGATGTGGTGGAACGGGAGCTTCGTGCCCTGGATGTGCATCCCTCAAATCTCCATCAACTGCAAGATGCGATCCTATCAATATGGGCCAACATTTCTAAAGAATGCTATCAGCACCTTGTTGAATCAATGCCACGTAGAATTAAGGCAGTTCTGAAGGCAAAAGGGGGTCCAACACCGTATTAGTATGGTGTTCCTAATAATTCTTTAGGTGAGTGTGTATATATATATATATATATATATATATATATATATATATATATATATATATATGTATAGTGATCCCTCAAGATACAATGGCCTCAGGGTACAATATTTTCAACATACAATGGTCTTTTCTGACCCATCGTAAGTTAAAACCAGACTCAACATACAATGTCTCAGACTCAGAGCCAACCAATCAAGGCCACTTCTCTGGTAAAATAGCTGGACTAGGGTACTTTCACACTTGCGGCAGGATGGATCCGACAGGCTGTTCACCATGTCGGATGCGTCCTGCGGCTATTTCGCCGTGCCCGCGGATCGCCGCTCCGTCCCCATTGACTATAATGGGGACGGGGCGGAGCTCCGGCGCAGCACGGCGGTGCTCGGAGAAAGCCTGCCGGACTAAAATTACTGCATGTCGGGCTTTTTAGTCCGGCGGCTTTCTCCGTGCACCGCCGTGCTGCGCCGGAGCTCCGCCCCCGTCCCCATTATAGTCAATGGGGAAGGAGCGGCGGCCCGCGGGCACGGCGAAATAGCCGCAGGACGGATCCGACATGGTGAACAGCCTGTCGGATCCGTCCTACCGCAAGTGTGAAAGTAGCCTTAGTAGCTATTCCTGACTGTTATATGTAAGGACTTGTTTTATCTTTCTTAGTTATCTGCTTATTTTTCTTAAATCTTCATTTTCTCTTATCTTGGATGACATTTTGGGGCTTTGGAACCGATTAGTCAACTTACAATGGTTTTAACATACAATGGTCCTCCTGCAACCAATTAATATTGTATCTTGAGGGACCATGATGTGACAGCGCCGCCTAGTGGTGAATAGGTGTAAATGCAGTTACCAGCCTGTTTTGAGGAGTTTGCAGCTTTTACAGAGGGAATAGACAATGGCATAAGATGACATATACAAAAGTTTCAAATGTCCCCTCTGTGCCAAATTAATTTCCTCTGGTGAACCTAAGGAACCCAGTCCAAAAGACTTCCATAATTTACAAAACAAAAAATGAGCGGATAGTCTTTCATCGTGTCCCAGATATTCATGCACTCTAGTCACTAGCGAGTCGTTGCTCATGCACTCATATTCGTAGGTCAGACATATTGAACCACCACTGACCCATTATATTGCTGTTAACATCATTCTCGACAAGTTGGTAGGAAGACAATCTGATCATTGAGATTGTGAAAATACAAGTTTCAATCTGGTGCATGATTGATGTAAGACCCTGACTAGTCATCTGGCCAGTTCTGCTTTTGGAAATAGTCATGACATTTGAGCCATACTAATGCCCACTGTGGGGTGATTGACGCGCCAAGCAGGGTGCAGTGTCATTACATTATTTCCTACAATCTCGCGCCTGTGCTCCTTTTTCCTGTCCTCCATTCATGCACCAGAAACTGGGAGATTTAGGCACAGAGGTCAGGGAGTGGGAAGAGAGAGCACAGGCACAAGATTTCACAAGCTAATGTAATGATTGGACCCTGATTGGCACATCCATCATGTCACCGTGGGCATGATTGCAGCTCAGAAGCAGTGACTAATCCCCAGAGTAGATCCGCCCAGATGACTAGTCAGGGTAATGTGCATAAATCACGTGACATATTAAAACTTACATTACAAAATTTACAGTATAACATAAAATTTTCTACATACTACATTGCCTAGAATACTATTAAACAGTAATATAATGGGTTGTTCATGTTTTGATATGTAAATTCCATTTGACACACTGACAGAGCTGAATTCATAGTTCTGCTGGTTGTTATTGGAAACAGCTAAAAAAACTTAACTGAGCTACAGTGGAGCAGTTGCTTTTTCTCACAATATACTACTGTTTGGTTCCTGGTGTAAAGGACACACTTCCCAGAATGCAAACCACCAGACAGATTTGTGCAGACATCGAGACAGCAAGCATCAGAGGGACATTTCAGCTCTGATGTCAGAAGGGTTGTGAATGCAGCTCTGGACTGTTCTATATGTGAACTGCAAAACAGCATTCAACTCCACATGGTCAAGACAAATGTTTTGCAACTTTTCTTAAAGGAACACTTTGGTCAGAAAGGGGCATTCTCTTAAAACATTTTGGGGTCATTTATTATGAAATATACTCCAATATTTGGTGTATTTAAGGCAATGATTTTGTCGCAAAGGGGTTTTGCAGCAAGATCTGCGCCTTTTCCCCACTCACACCACTTTTCCAAAGTTGGTAGAAAAAGGGGACTTGACATGAGCGGGGAAAAGTGCAGACCGGCCGGTCCGTCTCATTTACCATTTTCTACACCAGTTTATGGCGTGGAAATGGTCTTAAACTACGCCAGCAAGGGAGCTGGGGTAGTTTAAACCAAGTTGCATGGTCAGCTGAAACAAGCGCCAAAGTTACGTAGAGGCTTGCACCTCTACATAACTTTGGTGCATCCACCGCCAGCTCATCGGGATTTAGACCTGTGTATAAATCACTGGTCTTAATAAATGACCCCCTTTATTTTAGAATTTTTGTCTGTTTTCTTAGTTTTTTTTTATTTCAGTCGTTCTATGCCATTGAAAATTAAATACAAAATATTGTCCTTCTGTAGCAGTCAGCACAGAGATAAAACTCCTTTATAGATAGGGAACACATTGTCAGTTTACCGCTGCTGTGGGGGTAATATATTATCTGTAAGTATAATAGTAGATTAGTAGAAATAGGATAACAACATAATCTATTGTTCTCTTGATAGGCCTATATAAATATACCCACAGAAGAGCACTGAACTTATCAGTGTAATGTATGATGCTCTAATTGAGTCATTTATCTCCTTCCCTCTCTGATCACAGTGAATGGTCTGGCTGAGAAAGTAAAGCAAGGCTGTTTGCTAAGCCAAAATTCTAGCAAACATAGGAGGAAGTAAGGAGCTAGGGCAAGAAGTAGAATACATACATACATGACTTCCAAAAATTGTACCCAGAAAATCATCCACCAGCCACATGTTTTTGTAAAAAAAAAAAATTACATAGAATATTCGCATATAAGCTTTTAATATGTGCTAAAAGATTTTTGATGGTGCTGTCCCTTTAAAAGTCATCTGCTCCTAGAATCCATAACACCCTAAACCTAATTTTATCCTTCTTGTACTTCTGCAGCCTATAAATGGATTTGCCCACATATACGAAGGATACCTGCATAGATTAATACAAATGCAATCTTTGTCTATGGTCAAAGTGTTTTCAAACAAGTAATTCATCACCAGCGACTAGTGATGGACGAACATCAGGCGGAACGATGCGCGAATGTGATCAAATGTTCGCAAACCGCAAGTTCGCGGCGGGTCCCATTCACTTTAATGGCAGGCGAACCTGAAAAACCTTCAGGTCATATTTGCAGTCACCAAATACTTACTAGAAGTGCACAAATCGTCCCACAACATGGACAGTGACAAACCAGAGGGGATCAATGGCAAAAATTCCCACAAAAAAATGTATTTTAATCAGGGGCCATTTTTATGCATCTTAAAGGGAAACTATCAAAAACGTGCCCTGCTGGAGCCTAGACAAATTTTATTTTAGGCCACGGGATTACAGGCCCCAAACATTATTCATTCACCGGACAGAAAACATCAAGTGATTATGTGGCTGGAGATATTTTAGACGGTCATTGAATATCAATTTTGTTGCAGGCCAGTGGACTACAGGCCCCAAAAATTATTCATTCACTGTACAGAAAAGAACAAGTGATTATGTGGCTGGAGGTATATTAGACGGTCATTGAATATTAATTTTACTGCAGGCCAGTGGACTACAGGCCCCAAAAATTAATCATTCACCGTACAGTAAAGAACAATTGATAATGTGGCTGGAGGTACATTAGGCGGTCACCGTATAACAATTTTACTGTTGGCTAGTTACATTACAGGCCCCAAAAATTATGCATTCAACGTACACTGTCGTGAGCTAGGCGAGTGCACTTATAGGTCACGATCCCCCCTGCTGCGCTGAACGTCCTTTCGGACAGGACACTGGACGAGGGGCAAGCCAAGAGTTCCATGGCAAATTGTGCCAGGTCTGGCCAGAGGTCAAGCCTGCACACCCAGTAGTCAAGGGGTTCTTCACTTCTCAGAGTGTCCACATCGGCCGTTAACCCGATGTAGTCGGACACCTGTCGGTCTAGGTGTTCCCTGAGGCTGGATCAGGAGGGCAGCTGTCAATAGGTTGACTGAAAGAATGATCTCATATCCAAAGTGACCAACACATCTTCAAACCGCCCTCTTCTTGCATGCGCGGTGGGATTGGTACCCTCAACAGTTTCTCTGTGGGTGGAAATTCCTCTGCCAGCGCCTGCAACAGCAGAATGCAGCATCTCTCGAAGCAAGGCCTGGAAATGCTGCATTCTGACAGCCCTCTGTGATGCTGGTAACATGTCTGCCATTTTGTGTTTGTACCGGGGGTCTAAGTACGTTGCAAACCAGTACTGGTCCTTGCCCTTTATGCTTTTTATACAGGGGTCCCTCTTCAAATACTGGAGCAAGAAGGCCCCCATTCGCACTCAATTGGAAGCGGTGGAGCGGCCTGGCTCCTGCTCATCACCCAGGAGAATGTCATCCTCGGTCTCCTCCCCCCATCCACGAACAACACCAGGGATTCCAGAAAAGTTTAAGGCCTGCTCTTCTTGCTCCTCCTCCTACCCCCAGGCACCATCCTCCTCTGACTCGTCTTCAGACTCCTGCTGACTTGTCTCAGATGGAGTAGCCCCCCTGGGAATTCATTCAGCATTGAGACTTCCTCATCTTCCTGCTCCTCGATGGCTTGATCAATGACACTATCCAATGCACGCTCCAAAAAGAAGGCGTAAGGTACGATGTCATTGATGGCGCCCTGGCTGCAACTAACCAGTTGGTGATCTCATCAAATGGCCGCAGAAGTCTGTATGCGTCGCGCAAGAGCAGCCACTGGCTCAATGAAAAAAAATAAAAAAGCTCCCCAGAACCTGTCCTGCCGCAGAGTTCGTACAGGTATTCGTTAACAGCACGTTTCTGCTGGAGCAGCCTATCAAGCATATACAAGGTGGAGTTCCAGCGCGTCGGGCAGTCACAAATCAGACATCTGACGGGCAAGTGGTGTTGCCGCTGAACGTCATGGCCATGGCTGTGTAAAATCTTCTAAAATGGCCAGAAATTTTCCTGGCCTGCCGCAAGACGTCCTGGACTCCATGGTATTTGGCAACGAATCGCTGCACGACTAAGTTCAGGACGTGTGCCATGCACGGAATGTGTGTCATTTTCCCCTGTTTCAGCGCGCTCAGCAGATTGGCACCGTTGTCGCACACCACTTTACCAACTGTCAAATTGAGCGGGGTTAGCCACTGATTGGCCTGTGACCGCAGAGCTGAAAGGAGCGCAGGACCAGTGTGGCTCTTGGCTTCTAGGCACAACAGCCGCAGCACAGCATGGCAACGTCTCACCTAGCACGTCAAATAGGTTCTGGGGAGCTGGGGGGTGCAAGAGGCGGTAGCAGTGGAAAAGGAGGAGTCAGCCGAGGAGGAAACAGGACAATGGGGTAGGAGGAGGAGAAGAAGAGGCAGGCCTGCATGCAATCCATGGCGGTAACACCAAATCCACATGGGTGTCACGGGTTGCATGCTTGACAGCCGTCAGAAGGTTCACCCAGTGGGCAGTAAAAGTTATGTACCTTCCCTGCCCATGTTTGCTAGACCACGTGTCATTGGTCAGATGTATCTTGGCACCGACACTGTGTGCCAGAGATACATTCACTTGCCGCTGAACATGGCCATAGTGCTCTGGGATTCCCTTCTGGGTGAAATATTTCCTTCCGGGGACTTTCCATTGTGGTGTACCAATGGCCACAAATTTTCTAAAGGCCTCCAAGTCCACCAGTTGATATGGCAGTATTTGGAGGGCTAGCAGTCCCAACAAGCCGGCGGTCAGCCGTTGGGCAAGAGGGTTATCTGTCGTCATTAACTTTTTACGTTCTAACATTTGGGCCACGGAAGCCTGCCTTTTGCCAGATGAACGTGACAATAGCATGGTGGAAGGTGGAGTGGAGGACAAATAGGAGGAGAAGGAGAAGAGGCAGGGAGTGTGGCTTTGTAGGTTCTGACGGTGTTGCTCCCACTGGGCTCATTTATGGGATGCCAGGTGCCTTCTTAAGGTGGTTGTCCCTAGGTCAGTGTTGGGCTTACCGCGATTTATGCCTTGACAGCACATGTTGCACACAGCAAGAGTTTTGATCAATCACAGACAGCCTCACATACAGCCTGTGTGGGAAATTCAGCAGGAGCTTCTAGAATCATTAAACCAGAGGAGAGAAGCTGAACAGACATTCACTCCACTAAGATCTTTATGGAAGCAGAGAGGCCAAAATAGTTATTTAAAACAGTTATATAATGTTCCTATTGTTAATATAATGATTAGAACTGTATACTGAATCAGTTATATGTGTGTTTACTTACAGTTCCACCAATTGCAAACTACAGAGTTCACAATCCAAAATTCTAATTCCATATTACAATCCAAATTGCATACAACCATACCAGATCATACTCAACCAATCTGCAAATAGTTACTGCTAACTGAAAATTATGACCAAATTCAGCAAGTAGAACTATTAGTTAGACCTCTGAGAGTGCTTAAATAACTTAAAGGGAGAGTACAGATACTGAAGAGAGAAATATATCCACCATTTTATGTCGAATGACTATATTGAAACGTTGAACCATCATCTTATGCATACCGCCATTTTGTGATATCTTTTCAACATGTGTTATGTACTGTACATGGACTATCTGCTGCGGAGACGGCAGTGTTATATATGAAGAAAAGTTGAAGTTAATAAAGAAGTTATTTCAAGCATTTGGTGTGCTCTTTAAACCTACTGCTTCCATAGAACAGGGGCTAGAGGAATTACAGAGTAACAGACAGTCTGGTTAGACTAAAAGTCAGAGATATCAGAATTCTTCTAATGCCACAGCGCAAAAGGCACTTCATAGTGCTGCACGAGCCACAGGTAGGGAGTGTGTCCATGTGCTGAAACATCTCATGGATGTGTCTTGGGTCAAATGCAAAAGAATATGGCACCGGCGAACATCGCCATATGTTCGCATGTTCAGCGAATCGCGAATGAGCAAAGTTCGCCGCGAAATGAACGCCGGGCGAACTGCAAGGCCATTTCTACCAGCGATGAGGTCCCAGAATCCAGAGTGGGGTGTGTGGTAGACATGCACTGTTGAAGCTCTCGCTCTGTTGGACCATAATTATTGACTTACTACATGGTCGGTCATTCATTAGAACAGCTACTGTATGGGAAATGTAAGGTCAGCAAGATCTTCTGGAGATTCCTAAATTTGGACCAGTAATGATCAGATGGTAGCTGGTCTGGCTTCAATATTCTTCATGATATAACCCCTTCGGCCCCCCATACAGCCCAAACTCATTATATCCACTCTATTATTATACATTATAGTTATTTATCTCTGGATTATATCATAAAATTATTATTAACATTCAAAATAATATATACAGTGTTTTTATACATGTTTTTTGGTATCAAGCTATTCTGTATAGTTCTTTTCATTTTGATGCTCTATACTTATCTGATGAAGGAAAAGATGTTTTCACGCTCATTTTGCAGTAGTGTAATTTAATGTACTTTTGTTACCAAGCCTAGAGAAAAATTAGTCATACATCTGTAGAATATATTTCTATAATTGTTGTACCAAAAATAACCAAGAGAAGGTTTAATTTAGTGATAAAATTTCATGCCAACAATGTGTCTAAATTATTTGGAGTGGTAGCTATGTGTAACATGCAGTATCTTATTCTGTTCTTAAAGTGAACTTGTCACTACAGCAGACCCCTATAAACTGAGGCATGTTACAGATGCTGTGATAATGAGCTAACATATAAAACAAGCTCTACTCGTACTTAAAGGGGTTTTCTGAGATTTTTTTTACTGATTGGTGGGGGTCTGACACCCGAGATCCCCGCTAATCAGCTGTTCAAGAAGGCAGTGGCGCTCCTGTGAGTGCCGTGACCATATCTCTGTCTTTTCTAGGCCAGTGACGTCACATTCAATGTTCACGTGGCCTAGGAGCAGCTAAGCCCCATACACTTGAATGCGCTCACAGGAGCGCCGATGCCTTCTCAAGACAACTGATCGTCGAGGGTCCCGGGTGTCGGACCCCCACTGATTAGATACTGATGACCGATCCAGAGGCTAAGTCATCAGTACAAGAATCTCAGAATACCATTTTAAAGAGAGTCCAATGGACTTAATCCCTTTTGCCACTATTCAGTGGCCCACAGGGCCACTAGAGGAATGGGAGCAATGTACACTCATTACAGTAAGTATTGTTTATTGCGCTGCCCATAGCTGACAACGTGCTGTAGATAAAGCTATACCTCTCAGTATTATCATTTAGAAAACTGAGAACAAGCTGTTACCCAATCTGACAAGTTCTGCAAATATATTCATCAGGTCATGTGCACTTCTTGGAAACCCCTTCCCTGGCACTTAGCAAGCGTTAAAGGGAAGTTGTCTTTGGAAAATGACTTTTGTTTAAATCCAGTTATTATATAAACCTATTCTTAACCCCTTCAGGACCCTGCCATTTTTCACCTTAAAGGGAACCTGTCACCAGGATTTTGTGCATAGAGCTGGGGACATGGGCTGCTAGATGGCCGCTAGCACATCTGCAGTACCCAGTCCCCATAGCTCTCTGCGCTTTTATTGTGTTAAAAAACTGTTTTGATCCATATGCAAATGACCTGATATGAGTCCTGTATCCGGAGATGAGTCAAGCGGAAAGGAGCCCAGCACCGCCCCGCGTCCTCCGAATCTCCTCCTTGCTGGCTGACGTCACAGAGCTGGAGCGCCGAAATCTCGCGATGCGTGAGCTAGCGCATGCGCAGTGTCGGCATCATGTTCATTCCCTGTACTGGCATCAGCACAGGGAACGAACTGCGCATCGTGAGATTTCGGCGCTCCAGCTCTGTGACGTCAGCCAGCAAGGAGGAGATTCGGAGGACGCGGGGTGGTGCTGGGCTCCTTTCCGCTTGACTCATCTCCGGATACAGGACTCATATCAGGTCATTTGCATATGGATCAAAACTGTTTTTTAACACAATAAAAGCGCAGAGAGCTATGGGGACTGGGTATTGCGGATGTGCTAGTGGCCATCTAGCAGCCCATGTCCCCAGCTCTATGCACAAATTGCTGGTGACAGGTTCCCTTTAAGGACCAAGCAGTTTTTTTTAGCAAATATGACATATGTCACTTTATGCTGTGATAACTTTAAAACACTTTTACTTATCCAGGCCATTCTGAGATTGCTTTCTCATCACATATTGTATTTCATGACAGTAGTAAATTTGAGTAAAAAAAATTCATTTTTATTTATAAAAAAATACTAATTTTGCCCAAAAATTTGAAAATTTCCAAATTTCAATTTCTCTACTCTTAAAATAGATAGTAGTACCTCCAAAATAGTTATTACTTTACATTCCCCATATATGTACTTCATGTTTGAATCATTTTGAAAATGACATTTTATTTTTTTGAGACGTTAGAAGACTTATAAGTTTAGAAGCAAATATTAAAATTTTTAGAAAATTTAAGGACAAGTTCAGTTATGAAGTCCCGTGGGGCTTACATATTAGAAACCACCCATAAATCACCCCATTTTACAAACTACACCCCTCAAGAAGTGTTCCCTGTAAGTTGTGCGGGTGCACAGGCGCGCAACTTCCTTTAATCCTCCGCTCAGGACCTTTGCAGGCCCGCTCACGGCCGCAGCCCGGACTTCATGTAATGGTGTTTACAAGACGGTCTACATAGCAGCCGGAAGTAAGTTTTATATAGCAATGCCGTTCATACTGGCTCCCTGCCTGTAAGCCAGATACAGCTGACAAATAAGCAGTGAGATGCCCTGATGCCCTGATGCTGTCGCTGCCTATTGGCCAGCTGTACTTCAGTATCACCACATCTAGCCTCTGGCGCGGCAGGGGCGTGTCTTCGGCTGCTGACACCATTGCAGTGAGGGGACAAGAGGCCCGTAGTTCTTGAGAAAAGTTTGGAAATCTCCCCCAGTGTGACGACTGCGGCCCAGTGACTGCCCCAGTGACCAGCACTTTGTCAACCTCGGTAAGTAGGAGAGGCTGCAGGCCTGGTGCAGCAGTCTACATCACTTTGTGTGTGACTGTACTGGTGTAATAATCAGTCGGGGGGGGGGGGGGGGGGAGGTCTCTGTGACTACACTGTGGTCTCTGGATGTTGTGTATAGCCACAAAGGCTATCAGTAAGAGGACAATGAGAGGCAGCAAATGAAACCCCATCAAATTACAGCATTTCCCCCATAGATCTATGCTTTAAGTTCTAAGGGGGGTTCAGTGTCTGACCCTGGACTTTGTAGTAATTTCTGGAACCTTTGCCCATCATGGCAGTACGCCACTGTGTATAACATAAACATATTCCACATGAAAACTTACAATTACTTGGCTTGGCCGTTGGGTATCTCGGGCCAAGCCAAGTAATTTTAAGTCTACACTGTGGTCTCTGGATGTTGTGTATAGCCACAAAGGCTATCAGTAAGAGGACAATGAGAGGCAGCAAATGAAACCCCATCAAATTACAGCATTTCCCCCATAGATCTATGCTTTAAGTTCTAAAGGGGGTTCAGTGTCTGACCCTCAGTGCACTATTACACTCATAGTCTTTGTTGATTGTACTAAATAATAGGGCAATGAGAGATTACATATATATATATATATATACATACTGTATATATCCAAAAAAAGAAGACCACAGTATTGCAGGGGTAAGTCAAAAGTATTAGCGATGTGCTAATGTCAGCAGAACATGACTGTATGACTTATATCTCCCTGCCTGCTGCCATTCACGCTAAATAATTACTTTTAAAGGTGACTTTAAAGGTGATTGACATCCTGTGTCTCCTCCTTGCCCCCCAAATCCCGCGCCTGCGCTGTCCATTTTAGTATTAGGCGCAGGGGCAGTGGGTGAAGGACGATCGCCTGCTGCCGTCCTTCACTCACTGCGCCTGCGCCTAACACTAAAATGGACGGCGCAGGCGCGGGATTTGTGGGGCACGGAGGAGACAGGAAATGTCAATAACCTTTACAAGGGCGTGCCAAACGGTGAGAGGACGGAGCCTCTAGGTGCTGCAGCAACGCCCCACTAGCACCTAGAGTCTCATTTGCATATTATAAAAGTCATTATTTAGCGCAAAACGTCAGCAGGCAGGGAGATATAAGTCATACAGTTATGTTCAAGCGGTAGTTCTGGTGGTGCACATCGGGAGAAGAAACTGACTGCTGACACTCAATATTTTATATTTAGTTGGGGGAACCCACTATTTTTTGCTATGGGGCCCCTTGATTTCTATGTACGCCCCTGGTTAGGAGTCCGTTCCTGTGTGGCGCTCCAAGCTGGCCCCGCCTCCTTCCTCATGCGCTGCTGCTACAAGAAGAGGAGAACATGTGGAGTGCGGCAAAAAAGGGGAAAAGAGGAGGGGATGGCATGTTCTTAGACTTAGCCCCCCAACCAAGGTGTTGAAGTGGCATCCGAGATACCCAACGGCCAAGCCAAGTAATTGTAAGTTTTCATGTGGAATATGTTTATGTTATACACAGTGGCGTACTGCCATGATGGGCAAAGGTTCCAGAAATTACTACAAAGTCCAATTGATTGCTAAATAACATTTATTAAGGAAATTATATATAAGTATATACTGTATGTGGAGGTAAATAACTAATAAACTGTTAGATATAATAATAAAAAACACGTCCACTGAAATAATGAGCGACTTCACCCAATGAATCTAACATCGCAACAATATAGGGGAGGGGGGGCGGAAGTTGTTTGTTGTCTATTGCCGTGAAAGCGCACTTACTGTTGTTTCCTTCTTTTATAGGTACCTCAAATATCCGTTGAAGAGAAGGACCAATCATCATTCACCAAGGGCACCTGCAACTTTCCCCAGACGTCATTTGCTGATGACTTTACCAATCAATTCCTGTTGCCAGGTAAGAAATTATTAACTTTATTATACACCACATACACCTATACAATGAACGGAACCATACCATCATGTGTTCCCTTCATTGTATACACAATATAGGCAGACCACGCTGTTGCTATGGGGCCCGTGGCACAGGGGGGCTTGGAGCGCATGGAAGGCCCCCTACATCTATGTAGTTAATAGAGGCGGCCCATGGCCCGCCTACTTGTGTTCTTTCTCCGGCTCACACACAGAGGCGCGCATATAGCATCCTCTTCGCTCACATGCTGCCTGCCAGGGAGATAAGGGAGCCGGAAGATCAGAAGTGGAGGACAAGGTCAGGAGGAGGAGCCCTGCCACCACGTGGTTACTGTGGCCAGGTGCAAACTCTGTCCACTGGACTGCACTGGTCTAGCATAACTTTGACAGGTGACTGAGGTGTGTGCGTCATCCCAGAGGTGTGGGGGGCACTATAGGGGACTGTTAAGCTGCTGAAGGGCACTATAGGGGACTGTTAGGCTGCTGAAGGGCACTATAGGGGACTGCTGAGGGGCACTATAGTGGACTGCTAAGCTGTTGGGGGCACTATAGGGGAACGTTTAGGATACTATGGACACTAAAGGGGATCATTTCAATTACTGGGGGCACAATACGGGGCATTTAGGCTACTGGGGACCCTATAAAGGGCTTTATAATTAGGGGGCCTTCCATGCGCTCCGGGAGAGAATAATTAGTATTAATTATAATTTGGAGACCACTGTTACTATAGGGGGCTGTCTATAATCAGGCATGGGATTCAGCCGATTACAGCCGGATTGGAGAACCGTGTTACCGGCTAAATCCCGACCCGGTACGCCAGTAGAGGAGCGCTTGCATTGTGGAAGCGCTCATCTCCCTACATTCATCTGTATCACTGTCCTCAGGACGGCGATTCAGATGAACACTTCTCCCTTCCCTGTTCCTCTGATTGGCTGCAGACACTATGCCGGAAGAGGGTTGCATCGCATCGCTGACAGCGTGGAGGTAAGGCCCCTTTCACAGGTGAGGTCAACGCGCTGCACCCGCACTGAATCCGGACCCATTCACTTCAATAGGGCTGTTCAGATGAGCGGTGATTTTCACGCATCACTTGTGCGTTGTGTGAAAATCGCAGCATGTTCTATATTCTGCGTTTTTCGCACGCAACGCAGGCCCCATAGAAATTAATGGGGCTGCGTGAAAATAATAGCATTCTTAATACAGAATACTTAGTAAAATGTGCCTTGAGGGGTTAAAAAATAAAAAAAATCTTTCAAGACCTGCAAAAAGGACCTTTGATGACGTAATCGCGTTCACCACGTGGTGAGCGTGGTGATGTCAGCACAGGTCTTTCTGAATGAAGATAGAAGAATAAAATCTACAGAACACCAAACTCAAACCCGAACTTCAGTGAAGAGGGTCTGGGTACCACATTCACATACCACGCAATGCACTCGTGCGAAAAAAAACCCTGAACATCGGAACGCAATCGCAGACAAAACTGACTGCAATTGCGTACCTTCTTGCACAGGTTTCCCGCAATGCACCCTGAACGCATCCGGACCTCACCCGTGACGCCTGCATGAAGGGGGCCTAAGTGTTTGTTTTTTTCTTTTCTGTGGCGCGCTGGGCACATTATAGGGACAGTATGGTGTTGGAGGGGGGAAGAACATTATGGGGGCATATTTTATAGGCACATTACACCGCGCAACAATGATTTTGCTACTGAGAGAAAAACATGTGATTTATACTAAAATGAGCGAGCTAATGCCAAATATGAACTTGGAATTTGCCTGACACTTCTAGATTTTAACCCCTCAAGGACCCTGGGATTTTCCATTTTTGCGTTTTCGTTGTATTTTCTAATAGAAGCATTTACGGTTGCATACCATGTAGAAAGAAGCGGGGGAAAGAATTCCAAATGGGGTCGAATTGGGAAAAAAAGGCGGAGGTCCTTAAAGGGTTAAGTACATGCAAAGCCTATTCAGTTATAATATGAATGCATTATATTGGAGATATTCCAATGGACCTGTCCAGACGCACTCAGGCTGATGTCAGCAGTAAGTAAATAAGACAAGCTGGACACATTTTGATAAAGTGTTGGGATCCCGAAAATGAAATATGGAGGGATCCTCATGGGATTATAATCATCCCAGAGGTTTTACTCAGGTGATTTTGGCGGGAATTTTTCCCGCCGAAAAGATAAGGTTTATGGCTAAGAATAGGAAGGTTGCTGGGCAGAGTAGGGGAGGTCAGTGATTGGGTCAGGAAGGGACCTATGGGATTGGTTGCTGGGCAGAATTGTGTAGGGATACCCAGCAACAGGTTCGGGATTGGGTGGAAGTTTTGGGGCTGGGACCAGGTTGGGGTGATAAAAAGAGGAGTTTGACAGCTGAGGGCTGTCAGAACAAGTACCTGAGGGAGGTTTTGCTGCTCTCCTGTGAAGATTGGCTGTCCGTTCCCGTTTGCTGCTTTTGGAGAATTGCGGTCTGTTCCTGTCTGCTGCCTTTCATGATGGAGGATTTCGTCGCAGAACTTCGGAGGCGTGCAGGGAGATGGCGATACTGCGTCCTGGCTGGAGTCCTGTCCTGGCTGAAATGTCATCCCTTTCTGCGGTCCCTGTGGTGGTCGGCGGTTCCGTGCGGCGGCGGAGCAGTCTGCGATGGTGGCTGAGGATTCCGGTGTTTCCTCCATATCGCCTGTGCTGCGCTCTTCTGTGAGAGAGAAGAGGCAGCACACCCGTTTTTCTCCTTCCCCATGCAGGTCCGGTCAGGAGAGGAAGAGGCAGGAGAGACGCAGTGCCTCGGCTATTGAGGGCGCCGGAAGCAGCAGCGGTTTGATGACGTCGGCGGTGCAGCAGGAATTGATGTCCCCGGAAATCGTGGACCAGAATTTCCGTTCCTCTGGCAGATTTCGGAGTCTAGTTCCTGTTCCTGAGGTCTCTGAGGCTGGGAGAGCTTCCACTGATGCCACCAACGTTCCGGTCCAGTCAAGAAGAAGGGGAAGGCGCAGAGAGGGACAGCGGCCTGTGCAGCATTCTTCCCAGCAGCTCCACTTAGGTGTTGAGCGCGGGGGGAGTGCGTGCCTGGAAGATGGACCACAGCTGCAGGATTTCCCGGGATCTTCTTCAGGTGTCCAGGCTTCTGCTTCTGGGGGTGGTGAGTGCACCAGTGGTCTGAGTTCTGTGATTGCTTCCTTATCCTCTGTGCTTTCCTCCTTAAATAATTTTGTTCCCCCCCCCTCCCCCGCCTCCTGAGCCGGCTGGTGTGACAGGCGATTTTTTGGACGCTTGGCGGTTTTTCCGGTCAGGAGGTGGGTGGGGAGTCGGATAGTGAGGAATCTCTCCCAAGGCCAGTTGCAAAACGGAAAGGTGTTTCCGAATTGTGTTATAAAGAAACATTGCCATGTGAATTATCTCCTTTAGGTTTTCATCTCTCCATGTCGGTAAAGGAGAAGATATGGAGAAATGAATTTGTAGATATGTTATCTCTTCTTCCCGCTTCTAAAGATTTTGTTTCAAAGCTTGAGAAGCGGGAAGATAAGTCTGAGGAGGACAGAAGGCGTCCCATTCCACGGACTTTTAATAATTGGCCTCAAGCTTACTGTATTTTTCTAGCATGATGGGAGAGAAATTTCCTATGAAGTGTTCCGGCCTTTTTCAGCATTTAGATAATGTGTTAGAAGCGTATAAAAATTTTGGGGGAATTGGTTGGTTTATATATGATGAAGGTTTCAGACAGAGGCTGTCGGTGTATCCTAGCATGCGTTGGGGTGCAAAGGATGTTGGTCTGTGGCTGAATTTATTGTTGCCGCAGCGTTCATCCTTTGCGACTGTGAGGCAGCAGGCGGCTCCGTCAGCCTCGCATTCGCAGTTATTTAAGAAAGGCACTTGCTTTGCATTTAATGAATCGCAGTGAAAATGGCCTGCATCTTGTAAGTACCGACATGAGTGTGCTTTTTGTGGAGGTAGCCACTCGCTGGTTTGGTGTTATAAAAGAGCTAACATGCCGGCCCAGCCTTCCACAAAAGAGTATGTGTCTAAGAGCTTGGACGCCAGTAAAGCTGGAGAACATGCGTCCTTGGCTCGAGCGTTACCCAAATTTAATGATGGCGGAGTTGCTTCTGGATAGCTTTGCTTTGGGTTTTCGGTTACCGTCATTTTGTGGCTCTGGTTGTGAATGGGTCAATAATTTATCTTCTGTTGATCAGTTCCCTTCAGTGGTTCAGTCCAAGTTAGCAAAGGAATTGGCCTTAGGTAGGATTGCAGGTCCTTTTTTTTCCTCTCCTCCTTTTGCTAATTTTCACCTTTCTCCATTAGGGGTGGTACCTAAGAAGGAGCCTAATGCTTATCGTTTGATTCACCACTTGTCCTTTCCTTATGGGGCGTCATTGAATGATGAAATCGATAAAGCATTATGCTCTGTTACGTATGCCACCTTTGATTCTGCTGTAGATTTTGTGCGGGGTTGTGGCAAGGGCGCTTTAATGGCAAAAGCGGACATACAGTCCGCTTTTCGTTTATTGCCGGTCCATCCTTCATGCTTTAATTCTCTAGGTTTCCAATTTAATGGTTTGTTTTACTTTGATAAATGTCTTCCTATGGGATGTTCTTTATCATGTTTTTATTTTGAAGTTTTTTCTTCTTTTCTTGAATGGGCGGTTTCAGTGAGATGCATGCGAGGAGCAGTTACGCATTACTTAGATGATTTTTTGTTTGTTGATCCGGCGGGTTCTGATGTATGTTCTGAATTGTTGGAGTCCTTCTTTGCGGTATGTTCTGAGTTCGGTGTTCCGCTAGCGGTGGATAAGACGATTTACCCGGTAATCGTTTGGAGTATTTAGGAATAGTCATGGATTCAGAAAAGGGTGTGTGTTGTCTCCCATTGGATAAGGTTGCCAAGATATGCACAGTTTTGTCTGATTTATTAAAAAGGCATAAAGCTACAGTGAGAGAGATTCAGTCGATTTTAGGTATGTTAGCTTTTGCTAGTAGGGTAATGCCGATGGGACGAGTATTTTGTAGATTGTCTTCAAAAATGTCAGGTATTAGGAATTCAGCTTTTCATGTTCGGTTGTGCAGAGAGGTTAAAGAGGATTTTGTGGTTTGGTTGGAATTTTTTCAGCAGTATAATGGTAGGTCATTTTGGCAGGAGGATTTTGTTGTGGCTTCATCTTTGGACTTATTTACAGATGCTGCCGGTTCGTGTGGTTTCGGTGCGTATTGGAATGAGCATTGGTGTGCTGCAGAGTGGCATCCGGCATGGGTATCGAATAGGGGCATGAAGGATATTGTTCTGTTGGAACTATTCCCTGTTGTGGTGGCTTTGGTTTTATGGGGTAGTTGTTTCTCTAATAAAAGGATTATTTTGCATTCTGATAATACAGGTGTTTTATTTGCAGTTAATTGTTTGTCATCTAAGTGTCCGTTGGTAGTTAAGTTGTTGCGTCATTTAGTTCTTTTGTGTTTAAAGTTGAATATTTGGCTGAAGGCTCGTCATGTTCCTGGGATAGATAACTCTATTGCTGATTCTTTGTCACGTTTTCAGTTTCAGAGATTTCATCGGCTGGCGAAAGGGGCTGACCCAGAAGGGGAGCTATGCCCAGGGCATCTGTGGAATCTGATTTGGTCCTAGGCATGTCGTATTTGCAGTCATCGGTGTCTCCTGCAACGTGGTTGGATTACGGTCGGTCCTGGGGTCGGTGGTGTCGGTTTGCTGAAGGTAGAGGTTGTTCCCCTTATGTCTGTGGCGAAGTTTCGGCTTTAGCTTTTTGCTTGGCATTATTTCAGGATGGTTTGGCTTATGCTACAGTTTTAAGAGTTTTGTCTGGGATTTCCTTTTTTCTTAGAATTTTAGGCTCTCCTTCCGTTTTAGATTATTTTCTGATCAAACAGGTTTTGAAAGGATACAGGCGAGGTAATTGTTTTCCTGACAATAGATGCCCTATTTCACCAGTGTTGTTGGAGGCTTTGTGTCACGCTACTTCTAGGGTTTGCTTGGATGATTTTGAAGCTTTGCTTTTTTCCACGGCATTTTGTTGTATGTTTTTTGGTGCGTTTAGAATTGGGGAGTTGTTTCCCAAGAATGGAAGGTCAGGTTTGGGCTTAGAGGCTCAGCACGTTCATATTCATGTTAATTATGTTTTAATTTTTTCTTCCATCATCCAAAGTAGATCAATTGGGTAAGGGTACCTGGATTCGTATGCACAAGATCAGGTCAGTTTCTATTTGTCCGGTGAGTATGTTATCTCGGTATGGGCATGTCAGACCGGTGGGTGGTAGCAGGTTTTTTATTCATGCGAATGCTTCTCCATTGACTCAGTATCAGTTCAGGTCTGTTCTTTCAAAATGCTTAAGGGATTTGGGACTTGAGAGTTTCCGCCTCACATCGCATTCCTTTTGGATCGGTGCTGCCACGTCGGCAGCGGAGTCTGGTTTGAGTACGTCCATAATAAAGAATATTGGTAGATGGTCATCTAATCGTTTTAAGCTATATGTGCATCCTGATTTTATAATTGTTTAATGTTTTTTGTTTATAGCTTTTACAGGACTCACCGTATGGATCGTCGGCCATTCGTTCGTGCATTGGGCCCATAGAAGAGCTTTGGAAAGGTCGTACGGTGACAACCTGTCCTGGTCTACAGACATCGTTAGAGTGTATTGGAACGGGGTCAGGGGCTTGCGTTGGGATGGTTTGTTGGATGTAGTTTTGGAAATGTGTTCTTTATACCCTGATCCTGATGTTATTATTTTTCATGCGGGTGGCAATGATGTGGGAAAGTTCAGTACTATTGAGTTGGCCTTTTGCATGAAAAGTACTATGGTCAGAACAAGACGGTTGTTTCCTGACGCCCGTCTTTTTTTTTTTTTTTTTCTGAAATGATTCCTCGTTTGTTATGGTTGTCTTGTCCAAATTTTAAGTACTTGAATAAGATCAGAATTAGGATTGATCGGATCATGGCTCGTTTTATGCCGCTAGTATGGGGATTCTCCTTTCGCCATGTGAACCTTGAAGGTGGTTTGCCCGGCCTCTATTTTTCAGATAAAATCCATTTGTCAGCAATTGGTTTGGATATTTTCAACCTAAACTTGCAGGCGATGATTGAATTAGCAGTTGGTGGGGTGGGGCCCATGCCGCCTGTTTAGTCGGCATGCTCCGGTGGGTAAAAGTCGCTCACTGATAAGGTGAGCGGACGAGTTGAGTCAGTAGTTTAGGCCGAGCTTATGGCTGGTCTAATGATTGGTTTGTTAATAAGATATTGATGATGAGTTAATTCATTGGTAATTTATTTTATGATGATTTATTGTTAATAAAATTTTAAGCTAATCTTTAATAAAGTGGCCGTGGCCTTATTTATTCCACCCATTCAAGGTGTCCGCGTGTATTTTGTATTATTTAAGGTATTGTATAGCTTGTTATAGGTTCTGGGTATGATTTATAATCCCATGATCTGTTATAGTGCTATCAGTTTTGAAAATTAAGATGAATAAACACAAATGTGTTAACGATCCAGACAATTTCTGCTACATATGTGGCAAATACACTACTTAAGATCAGCGCAAGTATCTGACAAAGTGAGTGCGTCTTGCGGCTTAGGATGCATCTGTGCCAGTAGTGCCTTGGGAACAGATGAGCTGCAAACTACATTATGCTGAATTAGTAGACAACATGCTTACAGCATATGAACAACTTGGCTGCCGAATGTCACCAATGTGTTAACTACAGGGGGAGGGGGGTCTGCCCCCTGCTGCCTGGCAGCACCTGCCAGGCAGCAGGGGGCAGTCATGTACACAGTTCTTTTAGTATATTCTAACCTAAAGCGCCCCCATCACTATCGGAACACCTCTGTGTTAGTATATACTGTCGGATCTGAGTTTTCCCGAAGTGAAAACTCCGCTCTGAAAAAGCTCCCGGCCGGACACAGACATCGCAGCTCGCAGGTAAGTATAATGCTTCTACAAATTGCTAAGTAACCATGGCAACCGGGACTGCAGTAGGGCCCTGGTTGCCATGGTTACCGATCGGAGCCCCAGCGATTAAACTGGGACTCCGATTGGTACTCTCCGCTGCCACCAATGATAGGGGGGAGATTTTAATTAGGAGGGGGAGGGAGGGGGGAGGGCCCACTGGCCACCAACGAGTTAACTACAGGGGAGGGAGGGGCCCACTGGCCACCAACGAGTTAACTACAGGGGAGGGAGGGGGGGCCCACTGGCCACCAATGAGTTAACTACAGGGGAGGGAGGGGGCCCACTGGCCACCAATGAGTTAACTACAGGGGAGGGAGGGGGGCCCACTGGCCACCAATGAGTTAACTACAGGGGAGGGAGGGGGCCCACTGGTCACCAATGAGTTAACTACAGGGGGAGGGAGGGGGGGGCCCACTGGCCACCAATGAGTTAACTACAGGGGAGGGAGGGAGGGGGGGCCGGCCGCACTGGCCACCAATGAGTTAACTACAGGGGGGGGAGGGGGGTGCCGGCCGCACTGGCCACCAATGAGTAAAAAATGGGGGGGGGGTCTGCCCCCTGCTGCCTGGCAGCACCTGCCAGGCAGCAGGGGGCAGTCATGTACACAGTTTTTTTGTATATTCTAGCCTGAAGCGTCCCCATCACCATGGGAACGCCTCTGTGTTAGAATATACTGTCGGATCTGAGTTTCACGATCTAACTCATATCCGACAGTATATTCTAATATAGAGGCGTTCCCATGGTGATGGGGACGCTTCAAGTTAAAATATACCATCGGATTGGAGAAAACTCCGATCCGATGGTATAAAAGGGACTCCTGACTTTACATTGAAAGTCAATGGGGGACAGATCCGTTTGCAATTGCACCATATTGTGTCAACGTCAAACGGATCCGTCCCCATTGATTTGCATTGTAATTCAGGATGGATCCGTTTGGCTCCGCACCGCCAGGCGGACACCAAAACGACTTTTTTTTCATGTCCGTGGATCCTCCAAAAATCAAGGAAGACCCACGGACGAAAAAATGGTCACGGATCACGGACCTACGAACCCCGTTTTTGCGGACCGTGAAAAAAAACTGTCGTGTGCATGAGGCCTCGATTTAGTATGCAGGGATGAGATCATAGCATTAGCAGTGGATGTGTGATTCATTTCTTCTTTTCTCTTATTATTTAATGCATAGAATTCTGTCCCTGGATCTGCACTCCTTCCACTAGCCAGGTGATTTTAATTAGCCCAGTATTCTGTAGTAGGGGTTTAATTAGCCTATCATGCTCTCAGTTGGAGTTCCTGTGAGCTTCAGAGCAGGTGAGCTTTGACAACTGTTCACATGGTGCGGTGCTGCACGGGGGCCACTGTGCTGTTTTTCTGGCTGGTTGGTGGGGCCCAGAGCTAGGTTTGGCATGGTCAGGCAGCAGGGGTGCTGTTTGGCCATTGGTTCCCGCTGCTGGCTGGGATGGCGCCACAGCGTTGATGGTCGCCGTGCAGTGCCGCGCCAATTTTAGGTTAGGACCCACTCATAGATGCAACCTTGGCGTGGTGATTGGGCTTATTGCATTTTGATTAAAATGTACACAAATGCCTCATTTAGCATGTAGCATGGAGGTAGTACACATGCGCTATTCAGTGTTGTCTCCTGCAGGAATGCAGGGATGAGATCATAGCATTAGCAGTAGATGTGCGATTCATTTCTTCTTGCACACATTATGGGGGCACTATGGGGACATTAGCTCAACTGGGGGCACCGAGGGAATTTTTTTGTACTGGCACACAGAACGGGAGCATTGCACATTATTATTATTATTATTGAAGGTGGCAGGTAAGTTGTTAAGAAGGTAGGAGGAGGATGGAAAAGTAGGAACCTAAGATGTCTTTTGCCAAACTGCAGAGACGAGAGATGGGTGAAAAATCATCATGGCGGTCTGGTCTCAAAAGAGAAGATGAAGAAAGAGAAGGTCTGCATCATAGGAGAAGTCACTTGATGTAAGAGGTATGTGGTGCTGTAGCACAGAATATAATATGTATGCAAATATGTATTTAGTGCTAGGTACAAATTTGTATAAAATGTATATGGTATAGGTAAATCTACTGTAAGTGAAGCCTAGGTGTCATTAATATACTGTATGGTGTATATTGTATATGTGATTATGTGAGTGCAGTGTCTATATAGTCTGTTTATGTATGCATACCTCCCAACCATCCCAGATCTGCCATAACTACTGTGTGGGGGGCACAATGGAGACTAAGCAGGGTTGGGACATGTACAGATAGACATTGGGAGGAGTTAAAGGTGTGGGCCAGCGCTGTAAAAAAAACTTCATGCGACACTGATAGTTTAGCACCTTAGACTTTTTAAAAGTTTTGTGGTAAGTGTGTTGGCAGCATCCCACTAGCTTATGTGGGAACTGCAAAAGCTTGTTTCTGTCATCTGTAATATCATGCTGTATTGTATTATTCTGTGAAATCCTATTTTACCAGGCTATCAGGTGCACCACATACAGCCAGGTCCATAAATATAGGGACATCAACACAATTCTAACATTTCTGGCTCTATACACCACCACAATAGATTTGAAATGAAACAAACAAGATGTGCTTTAACTGCAGACCGTCAGCTTTAATTTGAGGCTATTTACATCCAAATCAGGTGAACGGTGTAGGAATTACAACAGTTTGCATATGCGCCTCCCACTTTTTAAGGGACCAAAGTAATGGGACTATTGGCTTCTCAGCTGTTCCATGGCCAGGTGTGTGTTATTCCCTCATTATCCCAATTGCAATGAGCAGATAAAAGGTCCAGAGTTCATTTCAAGTGTGCTATTTGCATTTGGAATCTGTTGCTGTCAACTCTCAAGATGAGATCCAAAGAGCTGTCGCTATCAGTGAAGCAAGCCATCATTAGGCTGAAAAAAAACTAAACAAACCCATCAGAGAGATAGCAAAAACATTAGGCGTGGCCAAAAACAAATGTTTGGAACATTCTTAAAAAGAAGGAACGCACCGGTGAGCTCAGCAACACCAAAAAAAACAAAAGACCACAGAAAACAACTGTGGTGGATGACCGAAGAATTTTTTCCCTGGTGGCCAGATCAAGAACACTCTCCAGGAGGTAGGTGTATGTGTGTCAAAGTCAACAATCAAGAGAAGACTTCACCAGAGTGAATACAGAGGGTTCACCACAAGATGTAAACCATTGGTGAGCCTCAAAAGCAGGAAGGCCAGATTAGAGTTTGCCAAACGACATCTAAAAAAGCCTTCACAGTTCTGGAAAAACATCCTATGGACAGACGAGACCAAGATCAACTTGTACCAGAGTGATGGGAAGAGAAGGGTATGGAGAAGGAAAGGAACTGCTCATGATCCTAAGCATACCACCTCATCAGTGAAGCATGGTGGTGGTAGTGTCAATGGCGTGGGCATGTATGGCTGCCAATGGAACTGGTTCTCTTGTATTTATTGATGATGTGACTGCTGATAAAAGCAGCAGGATGAATTCTGAAGTGTTTTGGGCAATATTATCTGCTCATATTCAGCCAAATGCTTCAGAACTCATTGGACGGCGCTTCACAATGCAGATGGACAATGACCCAAAGCATACTGCAAAAGCAACCAAAGAGTTTTTGAAGGGAAAGAAGTAGAATGTTATTCAATGGCCAAGTCAATCACCCGACCTGAATCCGATTGAGCATGCATTTCACTTGCTGAAGACAAAACTGAAGGAAAAATGCCCCAAGAACAAGTAGGAACTGAAGACAGTTGCAGTAGAGGCCTGGCAAAGCATCACCAGGGATTAAACCCAGCGTCTAGTGATGTCTATGGGTTCCAGACTTCAGGCTGTAATTGACTGCAAAGGATTTGCAACCAAGTATTAAAAAGTGAAAGTTTGATTTATGATTATTATTCTGTCCCATTACTTTTGGTCCCTTAACAAGTGGGAGGCACATATGCAAACTGTTGTAATTCCTACACTTCACCTGATTTGGATGTAAATAGCCCCAAATTAAAGCTGACGGTCTGCAGTTAAAGCACATCTTGTTTGTTTCATTTCAAATCCATTGTGGTGGTGTATAGAGCCAAACGTGTTAGAATTGTGTAGATGTCCCAATATTTATGGACTTGACTGTACATATCACCACTAGATGGGGATAGCACTAGGATATATATAGTGAAGTTCTGGACTAGTTAGTCAGTTGAGGAGTAGGAGGTGAAGGAGTGAGAGTGCAGTTACTAGCTCTGTTTAAAGGGACACTGACAGGCCCAAAAAGCATATTTAGGTATATATATGACAGTACAGGTCATATAAAGTGTATTAGAATCATCTAAGTATCCCTCCCTGTCCACCTTATAAAGACAGTAAAAAGAAGTTTTATAACCTGCTTTCATCGTGTTCAATCTGCCCAAGGGGCGGTGTTTCATCTCAACTTGCGCCCAGCCAGCCTCGCCACAACTGCCGTTTGAAGCGCCGCCCAGCTAATCAATATTCACTTCGCTGGTCGGCTACTCTGAAGCGCTGCTGTGCCCGGCGCATGCGCATTAAGCAGAGGCTGCATTGGCCTCTGGGAATCAGACTGTGCACAGGCACGATGCGATTCCGGCCAGTGAGGGTGCCGGGCGCATGCGCTGAAGATGGCCGGGGACACTAGTAGCCGCCCAGCGAAGTGAATATTGATTAGCTGGGCGGCGCTTCAAACGGCAGTTGTGGCGAGGCTGGCTGGGCGCAAGTTGAGATGTAACACCGCCCCTTGGGCAGATTGAACACGATGAAAGCAGGTGATAAAACTTCTTTTTACTGTATTTATAAGGTGGACAGGGGAGATACTTAGATGATTCTAATACACTTTATATGACCTGTACTGTCATATATATACCTAAATATGCTTTTTGGGCCTGTCAGTGTCCCTTTAATGCAAGGCAGTTTAAGGGAAACAGAGTGAATAAAGAAACAAAGGACAACAGCCATTTTATCAGGCTTTAAGGACCTTTGGATTCACGGTGAAGGACTTATTAGCTTCTGGCAGCCTCACCCCTAAAGAGCTGGAGAAACAGAGCCAGATTAAAGAGCTGAATATTAGCAAGTACATAACTACCTACCCTAGCCTGACACCTCACTACCAGCACAGCCTGTTAATGGGATTGATCACATCCAACTTGCATGTGTACCAGAGACTGTTTTATTACTGGATGTAAACTGTTATCAAGAACCTGGTTATAGTAAAGTTCCCAGTTGGATTTAAACCTGCCTCATTCTTGTGAATTCATACCACTCCCAATATTTTGCACCATTAAGGTGCTGGCGTCACGACACTACCTAAATCAGGGGCCCAGCCGCACAAGCACTCAGAAACCCAATCACCATCAAGGGCACCTCGATCACCACCTGATCGGTGTCCCCTGTAATAGAGTGTTCCCCGGAGAATCCAGTGCTATTCTCCCCTTCACTGCACTGCTCGCCCAGGGAGGCATCTGCTAAACTGTGAGTAACCAGTGAACTGTTTGTATGCTTCGGCCCACCGTGAACCTCACGTGTTCTACCCCTGCAGACTGGCACGTTGCATGTGTAGTGTATACATGGTGTATTTATGTATGTGCACCATGTATATGGTGTATTTATGTGTGTTGCATATTTATGGTGTATGTATATGTAAACATGTGTCGTGATGCCGCATATCTGCCGTTGAGTAGGGATCCCCTGTCTATAATGCACTATTTCTACAGTATAGTATTAAGAGGCATTGGGCAGCTCAACGGGCACTGTTTTGACTGCCCCCCATGTCGCTGGATGTGTCCATCTGCGTGACGGGAGGGAGGCAGTGGCAGCTGTGCGGGCATCAGCAGCAATGAGGGTGCCGGGGAATGAGCTAAGTAAGGTGCCTGGGCAATTTGGGGGGCATTATAGGGTTTGATAACCCCTTTAACTCCTTGCTGCTGATGCATACCCCCCCTCCCCGCAAGGTGACTGATGTGCTGGGGGGGGGGGGGAGGGCTGTAGGCTCATAGAGGACTCAGGAGTACAGTGTGCTTTTGCCCCCCGGGGGGGAATGAATCAGCAGCAAAGAGTTAAAGGGGTTATCTAACCCCTATAATGACCCCCAAAATGCCCGGGCACCTTACTTACCTCATACCCCGGCACCCTCATTGCTCCTGATGCCTGCACATGCCACTGCCTCCCTCCTGTCATGCAGATGAAAACATCCAGAGACATGGGGGGAAGTCAATAGCAGGCCACTCGGGTGACACTAGGGAGGCTCATTTCCGACATGGCCTGCTATTGGCTGCACCCCCCCACTGGGCATAAGTATTATCTGTATACGGTGCCTGAGCATTTTGGGGGGCATAATAGGGGTTATTCCTACGGCCAGAGCCGGCTCCAGGTTCATGTGGGCCCTTGGGTGATAAATCCCAGTGGGCCCCCTTGAGGCATTTTTTTCCATTTATATGTCCCCCTGTGGCTTCCACGCGGTATAATGACCCCCACTGGCCTCTATACAGTATAATGACCACTAGTGGCCCTTCACACAGTATAATGACCCCCCAATGCCCCCACACACAGTATAATGACCCCCAGTGGCCCCACACACAGTATAATGACCCCACAGCGGCCCTCTATTCAGAATAATGACCCTTAGTGGCTCTTACACTGTATGTGTATACTGTATGGAGGGGGCACTGGGGGTCATTATACTGTATGATGGTCACTGGAGGTCATTATATTGAATGGGGGCTCTGGGGGTTATTATACTAAATGGAGGGTGATTCAGGATCATTATACCAAATAGGGGGCACTAAGGGTCATTAGTCATTATACTGTGTAAGGGGCCCTTACAGTGTAATGACCCTCCAGTGGCCCCCTCACATACCTATCATTGCTGGAGCGCAGGGGAGCCTGTGGTCCTGTCATTCACTATCCGCAGCTCATCTCACTGCGCTCCTTCTCTCCTTTGGCGCACTGCAGCAGTGAGACACACGTCATGACATCACCGCTGGGCCGGAGAGAAGGAGCTGTGCAGTGATGTAGCTAGAACTGACTGGGCCCCACAGCAAATTTTAGTATGGTTCAGAGTTATCAACGGATCGTGCACGCACCTCACTGCAGTGTTGGCGCCTAGAGACTGAGGCCAGGCCTGTAGTTAGCTAGTTAGCGTATCTGATTTGTTCCAGGCCAAAAGTGTTGCTACTGTTTCTACAAGGACCCCATTACTTAAAGGGACATTGCACATTTGAGAGCTGATAAACACCCCCACAAACTCAATCCAGTTCAGCATTTGGCTCAGGAGTAATACTCAGACACATGCTACCAGACTAGTTATGGGAGGGGGAATACTATAGAGCATGGTAATATTGTAAACAGTTGTGTTGCACCGCAGGCTAACCTGTACTAAGCACCCCAACAATTGTTCGTGTTTGCTTCAGGATAATAAAAGGTACAGCGAGGCAGTTTTAGTTTTGCCCACCAGTAGGTAAATTACCTCAACATTTCTTCCGGCAACCATCAGAGGGCGCCGTGCTGTGTCTCAGCCTTGGGGCTGGGTGTATGTAAATTTATTTTATGTTCTCAGCATTTGTGGTTGTGTTTATTACCACATGTTAGTAAAAT
This sequence comes from Bufo gargarizans, assembly GCF_014858855.1. Taxonomy (NCBI): domain Eukaryota; kingdom Metazoa; phylum Chordata; class Amphibia; order Anura; family Bufonidae; genus Bufo; species Bufo gargarizans. The sequence continues at coordinate 319,826 of NW_025334171.1, read as the reverse complement.
TCTGTTTTGACAAAAGCTGGTGTTTGAGTTGCTTTCCACGTTCATGACTTCGCTGTATCCTGGGGAGCCCACCCCGGTACACGGCTTACACCCCTTTTTAACACACCCTGCATTTTTTTGGGGTCCTTCCCTTCCTTGCTGTCTGGAGGACGTGACCTGGAAAATATTGCCCTGGTACAACACGAGCACCATGACTTCGTGAAGTACTGGGACCCTCCCCGGCCTGGCTTTGAAAAATTAGGGCCTTGATAACCACTTCATGAAACTGAAGGAAAGTTTCTGTGTGGCCTGCAGATTGAAATAGCATGTACGCATTGCACAATGCCATCTGTACAATGTGTACGGACAGCTTTTTGTACCACACTTTCGCTTTTCCTGTGGCACTGTAGGGCTTCAGAAGTTGATCTGAAAGATCCACCCCTCCCATGTTCCTGTTGTAGTCCAGGATAAAAACTGGTTTTGGGGTAGTGGTTGTGGTACCTCGTACAGGAGCAGGGGAGCATACTGTCCTTGTACTCAATCACCAGCATGTCTTATGGAGGAGAGCCCTACTTTCACCCATTCTCTTGGTTGCCCTACCAGAGATCTAGGGAGACCTCTCAGATTTTTGCGCACTGTGCCGCAAGCCACAGTACCCAGTGGCGTAGCGTGGGTTGCCAGCACCCGGGGCGAGCCATGTATTGCGCCCCCCCTCCCAACCTGTGGACACGCCCCTTTTACAGCTAATGTAGCAGTCCTATGTAGCACCACAGATAACATGGTGACAACGCTCTAAGTACAGATGATGTAGTAGATGGGCATAAGGCCCCAGAATTCAGAACACCCACAGTGTGACCTGAAGTCTGGGGCCAGGATGCAGCAGGGTGCGCCAAATTCTCAATCCACCCCCCCAACCCTACCGTATAACAAATATGTGTTTGGACATTGCATACATCACTACAAAATATACAGTATAAGGCCTCATGCACACGACCGTTGTGTGCATCCGTGGCCGTTGTGCCGTTTTCAGTTTTTTTTTTCGCGGACCCATTGACTTTCAATGGGTCCGTGGAAAAATCGGAAAATGCACCGTTTTGCAGCCGAGACCGTGATCCGTGTATCCTGTCTGTCAAAAAAATATGACCTGTCCTATTTTTTCGACGGACAACGGTTCACGGACCCATTCAAGTCAATGGGTCCGTGAAAGAACACGGATGCACACAAGATTGGCATCCGTGTCCGTGATCCGTGGCCGTAGGTTACTTTCATACAGACGGATCCAAAGATCCGTCTGCATAAAAGCTTTTTCAGATCTAAGTTTTCACTTCGTGAAAACTCATATCCGACAGTATATTCTAACACAGAGGCGTTCCCATGGTGATGGGGACGCTTCTAGTTAGAATACACTACAAACTGTGTACAAGACTGCCCCCTGCTGCCTGGCAGCACCCGATCTCTTACAGGGGGCCGTGATCAGCACAATTAACCCCTTCAGGTGCGGCACCTGAGGGGTTAATTGTGCTGATCACGGCCCCCTGTAAGAGATCGGGTGCTGCCAGGCAGCAGGGGGCAGTCATGTACACAGTTTGTAGTATATTCTCTGTGTTAGAATATACTGTCGGAAATGAGTTTTCACGATCTAACTCATATCCGACAGTATATTCTAACATAGAGGCGTTCCCATGGTGATGGGGACGCTTCAAGTTAAAATATACCATCGGATTGGAGAAAACTCTGATCAGATGGTATAAAAGGGACTCCAGACTTTACATTGAAAGTCAATGGGGACGGATCCGTTTGAAATGACACCATATTGTGTCAACGTCAAACGGATCCGTCCCTATTGACTTGCATTGTAATTCAGGACGGATCCGTTTGGCTCCGCACGGCCAGGCGGACACCAAAACGACTTTTTTTTCATGTCCGTGGATCCTCCAAAAATCAAGGAAGACCACGGATCACGGACCTACGGACCCCGTTTTTGCGGACCGTGAAAAAATACTGTCGTGTGCATGAGGCCTAATACAGCAGCACATACCTCATCCACCCAGTGACGTCTCCTGTGATGTAGACTTTCCTCAGCGTCTTCATTCAGAGATTAGACAGCCATGACACCTTCTTTCAGCCGCGTCACATCTCTGCAGAGTTTTATTAATATTAGTTATTATTATTATTATTATTTATATATAAAATGCCCCACTCTGTATAATGACCCCTCTGTAATATTAGGATATATAATGGGCCATTATATATCCTAATAATACAGAGGGGGCCATTATATATAGTAATTATCCAGAGGGTCCATTATATATCCTAATATTACAGAGGGGTCATTATATATAATAATTATACAGAGGGGCATTATATATATATATATAATATTAATACAGAGGGGGCCATTATATATCCTAATATTACAGAGGGGTCACTATATATAATATATAAAGAGGCCATTATATATTATAGTTATACAGAGGGGGCCATAATAAATAATAATTATACAAAGGAGCCATTATATATTATACAGAGGGGCCATTATATATTATAATAATACAGAGGGGCCATTATATATTATACAGAGGGGCCATTATATATCCTAATATTCCAGAGGGGTCATTATATATAATAATTATACAGAGGGGGCCATTATATATCCTAATATTACAGAGGGGTCACTATATATAATATACAGAGGGGCCATTATATATTATAGTTATACAGAGGGGTCATAATAAATAATAATTATACAAGGGGCCATTATATATTATAGTTATACAGAGGGGCCATTATATATTATAGTTATACAGAGGGGCCATAATAAATAATAATTATACAAAGGAGCCATTATATATTATAGTTATACAGAGGGGACATTATATATTATAATAATACAGAGGGGCCATTCTATATTATACAGAGGGGCCATTATATATCCTAATTTTACAGAGGGGTCATTATATATAATAATTATACAGAGGGGTCATTATATATAATAATTATACAGAGGGGCATTATATATATAATATTAATACAGAGGGGGCCATTATATATCCTAATATTACAGAGGGGTCACTATATATAATATACAGAGGGGCCATTATATATTATAGTTATACAGAGGGGCCATAATAAATAATAATTATACAAGGGGCCATTATATATTATAGTTATACAGAGAGGCTATTAATAACGGGCCCTCTGTATAATTATTATATATTATGGCCCCCTTGTATAATTCTAATATATAATGGCCCCTCTGTATAATATATAATGGCCCCTCTGTATAGCTATAATATATAATGGCCCCTTGTATAATTATAATATATAATGGCCTTCTGTATAATGTATCATGGCCCCTCTGTATAATATAAAATGGTACCCATTCTTTAAATATACTGGCCACCTCCATAGTGCCCCCAGTATGGCCCCCAGTACTTACATAAAAAAAATAAAAAGTACTCACCTCTCTTCATCACCTCTTGCAGTCTTTGCTTGGGCGTCCCGGCGCAGGTGGTCAGGAACACATCACCGTGCCCTCCTGCGCCGCGTCATCACGTCATCGCGTCATCTCGCGAGACCCGGCGCAGGAGGTCACTGTCATATGTAATCGCGATCTCCTGGACTCCTGCATCACCCTACTGCATTCTGGGGGTTCTATCTGGGAATCTTTCCCTTCGTAAATGCGAACTTGTGGGTGTACCCGGAGCTACTCTCACAAAGTTTGTAAATCTTTATGCCATACCTTGCCCGTTTGCTAGGCAGGTACTGGCGGAATCTAACCCTCCCTTTGAAAAGTAATAGGAACTCATATACACTGACATTTTTATCAGAGTTGTACACCTCAGCAAACTAGGTGTTAAAGTGGTCAATAACAGGCCTAACCTTGAACAAATGTTCGGTCGTTTTGGTGTGGCCACTGTGCATTGTCGTTGTAGTGTAGGAATTTCCGAATTGACTCAAATCGCTTCAGGGTCATGGTCTGACTGTAAATTGGAGTCTGGTACAAAATGTCTGAACTCCAATATTGTCTACCGTTTGGCTTCTTTTCAATGCCCATATGCAGCACAAGTCCCCCAAACTTCATCATCTCTGCTGCACTTACTGGGGTCCAATCTAGGGGTCTAGCGTATGCCGATGTAGTGTCCTGATCAATAAATTGTTGGGCGCATAAATTAGTTTGGGCCACCATTAGATTTACAAAATCTTCAGAGAAGATTTAGAAAAAATCTAGTTCAGTGAAGCCTGCACAGTCTATCTGTATTCCGGAGCTGCCCTCAAAATCCAGAATTTGGGTCTGATAATCGTCAAGAAGCGGGGTCCATATGGGCTGACTCTGTGGGGCTGCCTCAGCTGTTGTTCTGGGGCGCCTTCTAGAGCAGCGGTCCCCAACCGCCGGGCCGCGGCACAGGACTGGGCCCTGGGAGATATGTTGCCGGGCCGCAGAGGAGAGAGGAGCGCAGGCGCATGTGCGCCTGGCGTGTACATGTTGCCAACATCAGTGGAGACGGAGGGACGGAGGGAGGGAATCCCTCCCTCCCATGACGCGCCCGCTGCAGAGCCCAATACAATGAGCGGGCTCTGAGGCGCCGCACCACTGCCACCAATGAATATGTCTAATATTAAAGTAGGAGGAGGGACGGGGAGGGTTTACCGCTGCCTCCTCCTCCTCCTGACTCTTGTGTTCTCAGACCAGTCCCCAGCCATTAGTGATCTGGAAAGCGCAGGTACCCACACACTGTCCCACAGATGGGGTCACCTATTATTAATCTGATGTACATGGTGCTATTACATTAGCACCCCCATGTACCTCAGATTAAAAGTATGTGGCCCCCAAGCACATTATCAAATAATGGGCAACATTGGGTTAACCATTAATATGAGGTACACATAATGAGGTTTCTTACTATTAATGTGAGGCACATGCATGTCCAAATTGATAAAACAATGTGCCTCATATGAACAGCATGTACCTGATGCCATTAACCCCATGTTGTCCATTATGTTAAGCTGGGTACTTGACGAAGTTGCTATTAATATGTGGCACATGGTTTCATCAATTTAGACTCCATGTGCCTCACATTAATAGCCAGTAACCTTATCATACTGTAGTACCCAACACCAGCCTACACATTAACCCCATGCTGCTCAATGTCCATTATGTCAGGCAGTACTTGCTGGTGTTACTATTAATATGAGGCACATGGCTTTATCAATTTAGACTTCTATTTGCTTCATATTAATAGTAAGTGACCCCATCAAGTACCTCCTCACATAATGGGCAATTGATACTTTGCAAAAAGTAAAAATAAAAAAATACTCACACATTAATCCCATGCAAAATCCCATGCAACATTTGGTTAACGTGTGAGTATTTTTTTTTTCATGGTATCGAATTGGTGTTGCAATACTTTTTTTTTGGAGTCACATTTAAATAATAAATGTAATCGTTATATAGTGTTATATATTTTAATATGCACCTTGTGTTTTGTCGTGCACGTGAATCAGTCAGCACCGACCAGCACCCCTTAAGCCCCGCCCACCCCCTAAGCCCCGCCCTACCCGGTCCCTGGAGAAATTGTCTTACATGAAACTGGTCCTTGGTGCAAAAAAGGTTGAGAACCACTGTTCTAGAGGGTCCCTCTTCTCCCTCACTGGCAGACTCAGTATCGGAGGTAAGCATGGCGTATGCCTCTTCAGCTGAGTATATTCGATGGGACAGATGGGCCATTTTTATTTTATTGGGGTGTCACGTGTGAAATGTAAAAACCTTTATTTAGTGTAAGGGGTGTGTATGTTGTGTTTTTACACATGAAGGGGCTTGTAATAAATTTGAAATATAGGGAAAAGGAGTAGAGAAAAAAATTACAAAAAAATTAATTACAGGATGCACACATTCACAAAGATGTTGCGTGCGTACAAAAATGTACACTAACACTACCTAACTAAAATTTACTTCTATATATATTGTGAGACAGTGAAGGTAGAGTGATTGATGGCAGGTATTTTCCCCCCAGATTCCTGCCATATACAGATTAAGCAAATAAATGTCGCTGAAATTTAACTTTTATTAGGTATGTATTAAATCCCACTTATTACTCAGGGATAGTTCATCGTGCGGGGGGGGGGGGAAGCCATCCAACATGCAGGCACCGCTATCCCCCTGGGGACAAGGTTGATGTGGGGGAGGAGGAATATATGAACAGTTTAGAGGGAAAAACAAAAAGGGTGACCAATAATTCCTCACCACATTGTGTATATCATTAGACTGTTGCCTTAGGCTACTTTCACACTTGCGTTTGATCGGATCCGTTCTGAACGGATCCGATCATATTAATGCAGATGGAGGCTCCGTTCCGTACGGATCCGTCTGCATCAGTGGCGACTCTAGGAACAATATATAGGGGGGGCACAAAGATACCACAGTCAAAAATGGGGGGGCAAAAACAAAATAAGTATATATCAATAAGATTACAAAATACGAGAGAATTGCGGTATGCAGGGATACAGTTATAATAAAGCAATTTACTTACAGAAGCAGCTATTCAGTCATCTGCTGTGCCGTCCTCTGGTTGCTTCCACGGATTCTTTCCCCTTCTTTCTGTCTCCCGTCAGTGCGCAGGCGCAGTGTTATGGTGGATCTGTGGAAGACACACTGTTATGGGGGCATCTGTGGATGACACATTATGCCTCTCATTAGCCCTCATTATGCCTCTCATATCAGCCCCCATATCAGCCCTTATGCCTCATTAGCCCCCATTATAAGCCCTTATGCCTCATTAGCCCCCATTATTCTTCTTATTAGCCCCATTAGCCCCCATTATGCCTCATTAGCCCACATTATGCCTCATTAGCCCACATTATGCCTCTAATTAGCCCCCATTATGCCTCCTATTAGCCCCCATTATGCCTCCTATTAGCCCCCATTATGCCTCCTATTAGCCCATTATGCCTCCTATTAGCCCCCATTATGCCTCCTATTAGCCCCCATATGCCTCCTATTAGCCCCCATATGCCTCCTATTAGCCCCCAATGCCGCCAATTAGCCCCAAATGCCTCCTATTAGCCCCCATATGCCTCCTATTAGCCCCCATATGCCTCCTATTAGCCCCCAAATGCCTCCTATTAGCCCCCAAATGCCTCCAATTAGCCCCATATGCCTCCTATTAGCCCCCATATGCCTCCTATTAGCCCCCATATGCCTCCTGTTAGCCCCCATATGACTCCAATTAACCCCATATGCCTCCAATTAACCCCATATGCCTCCAATTAGCCCCATAGACCCCATATGCCTCCAATTAGCCCCCATATGCCTCCTATTAGCCCCCATATGCCTCCTATTAGCCCATATGCCTCCTATTAGCCCCCATATGCCTCCAATTAGCCCCCATATGCCTCCATTAGCCCCATATGCCTCCAATTAGCCCCATAGCCCCATATGCCCCTTGCCCCCATATGCCTCCTATTAGCCCCCATATGCCTCCTATTAGCCCCCATATGCCTCCTATTAGCCCCCATATGCCTCCTATTAGCCCCATATGCCTCCTATTAGCCCCAATGCCTCCATTAGCCCCCAATGCCTCCTATTAGCCCCCTATGCCTCCATTACCCCATATGCCTCCAATTAGCCCCATATGCCTCCAATTAGCCCCATAGCCCCATATGCCTCCTATTAGCCCCCATATGCCTCCTATTAGCCCCCATATGCCTCCATTAGCCCCATATGCCTCCTATTAGCCCCATATGCCCCATATGCCTCCATTGCCCCTATGCCTCCATTAGCCCCATAGCCCCATATGCCTCCAATTAGCCCCCATATGCCTCCTATTAGCCCCCATATGCCTCCATTAGCCCCCAATGCCTCCTATTAGCCCCCAAATGCCTCCAATTAGCCCCCAAATGCCTCCAATTAACCCCATATGCCTCCAATTAGCCCCATAGACCCCATATGCCTCCAATTAGCCCCCATATGCCTCCAATTAGCCCCATAGACCCCATATACCTCCAATTAGCCCCCATATGCCTCCTATTAGTCCCCATATGCCTCCTATTAGCCCCCATATGCCTCCTATTAGCCCCATATGCCTCCAATTAGCCCCCAAATATGCCTCCAAATGCCCCCATATGCCTCCAATTAGCCCCCAAATATGCCTCCTATTAGCCCAATATGCCTCCAATTAGCCCCATATGCCTCCTATTAGCCCCCAAATATGCCTCCAATTAGCCCCCAAATATGCCTCCAATTAGCCCCCAAATATGCCTCCAATTAGCCCCATATGCCTCCAAATGCCCCCATATGCCTCCTATTAGCCCCCATAATGCCCCCAGCAGCCACATTTTTTTATAAAAAAAAAAAATACCTCTGCTGCTCCTGGATGGACGCCGCCTGCCATTTTCTCCCTCCTTAGTCGACTGTGCTCTAAACTGGCGCGCACAGCGTGAGGTCACAGAGCGACCTCACGCTGTGCGCAGCCCTGCACAGCCGACAGCCGAGGACCAGGAAGTGGTGAGTACAGAGCGTTCACCACTTCCTGGTCTTTCTGTACTAATGAGCGCTTCCATAATGGAATCAGCGGGGGGGCACCCGGGGGGGCAAGGAACAACATAGGGGGGGCAATTGCCCCCCCTCGCCCCCCTCTAGTGACGCCACTAGTCTGCATTAATAACTTAGAAAAATTTCTAAGTGCGAAAGTAGCCTGAGCGGATCCGTTCAGACTTTCAATGTAAAGTCAATGGGGGACGGATCCGTTCCCATTGACTTACATTGTAAGTCTGGACGGATCCGCACGCCTCCGCACGGCCAGGCGGACAGCTGAACGCTGCAAGCAGCAGTTCAGCTGTCCACCTGGCCGTGCGGAGGCGAGCGGAGCGGAGGCTGAACGCCGCCAGACTGATGCAGTCTGAGCGGATCCGCATCCATTCAGACTGCATCAGGGCTGGACGGAAGCGTTCTGCTCCGCTCGTGAGCTCCTTGAAACGGAGCTCACGAGCGGACAGCAGAACGCTAGTGTGAAAGTAGCCTAATATGTCCACCTGGACCTCAGTCTATGGCTACACGCACACGACCGTTGTGTGTTTTGCGCTCCGCAAATCGCCGATCCGCAAAACACGGATGGCGTCCGTGTTTGCGGAACGGCACGGACAGTCTTTAATATAACTGCCTATTCTTGTCCGCAAAGCGCGGACAAGAATAGGACAGGTTATATATTTTTGGCGGACCACAGAACGGAGAAACGGATACTGTCCGCATCTTTTGCAGCCCCATTGAAGTGAATGGGTCCGCATCCGAGCCGCCAAAACTGCCGTGTGCATGAGGCCTATCACTTATCCTATTCACATTTAGCGAGTGAACTCTGGCGTCTCACACACTCTTCCTTTCCGGATGTTCACCTCAAAGGATCCCCCCCCCCCCACATATATGCTATAGTGCTGACTATGAACCCATTAAATCTGGGACATCCTAAAACATTTAATGTGAGAATGGCTTAATGTAGCTTAATGTACCATAATGTGCCTAAACCTCAATCAATTGCCTTGAAACTTTGCACATCCTAAGGTCCGAGCTTCCCAAACCTATCCTGGGTTTCATGGATTTTGTCTACCCACAAGGCAAATGAGTGACATTAAGCTTGTTTTTTGGGGAGCTTAATGTGGCTTAACGTACAAAAAACAACTTAAATGTTAACCAATTTCCCCCAAACTTCCCATCCTACTAGACTCTTTCTATGCCAACACATTCTGAAGATTTGGGGTCATTTGATAAAAAATACCAAAAGTTATTCACATTAAACTATTTTATTCCTTTTTTGAAAACATTTAGCTTAATGTAAAAAGAGCCTAATGTACCATAATGTACCTAAACCTCAATAAATTGCCTTGAAACTTTGCACAACCTAAGTTCCCAGCTTCCCAAACCTTTCCTGGAAGTTTCATGGATTTTGTCTACTCACAAGCCAAATGAGTGACATTAAGCTTGGTTTTTTGGGGAGCTTAATGTACAAAAAACAACTCAGATGTATAGGAGCACAGGCTGACACTGGGTATTAGAGCAACAGCTGAATAGTAATAGGCATGAGATCTTCAGTAGGAGAAATAGACTTGCTCCTGATGTCCATTTCAGTACCATGTACCTTCTGTAGACATCCTGGTTCTCTGATCCTCCTCCTCAATCAGCATGTGAGGCCTCCTGTAGGCTTCAGTCCTAGTTTGTCTCTCACTGCTGCAGATTAGCCTCTATGAGAGCCTTCACAACAGCCTCCATTTAGTTGTGGGGCACTGGTTGTAATACAGCTGGTTTAATGTACGACATACCATGCCTGAAAGATGCAGAAACCAAAAATATCGGTTTTCACACCAGCCTCACCGCTCTTGCCCGCATCCTCCACCAATTGTGGGGACTTGCTCTGGTAGACAGGATTAGCGGACGCAGTATAGAGGCAACAACAAGTTCTTTGGATCAAACAGTTCAGTGTTTTATTCACACTTTAGGCAAGTGACAGAACAAGCAGTCATATTCAAATGAAAAAAAGGCACCTTGCGGTGTTGGTGGTAATTCACAACATGCGGCAATTCTGCCTCAAAGAGTCCTCGCTCATAGCAGCAACAACCTGTTTTCACGCCAAACAGGTAGCAAGCCTTCATCCAGACACAAGGCTCCCAGATCCCAACACAGAGAAATGGCTTCTGAGCCCAGCTGCCTATTTAAGGACAGCCAGGTGCTGCCAAAACCCGGACCGGCATTTAAAATCCGGTCCTGGTATTTGACCTCACCTGGCTGTAAATCAGCCCAGCAGCACATGCTGGAAGGAAAATACCTGTTTTCCCAGACCAAACCTCCTCACAGTGTCACAAATATATATATATATATATATATATATATATATGTATATATACACTGTGTACACTCACCTAAAGAATTGTTAGGAGCACCATACTAATACGGTGTTGGACCCCCTTTTGCCTTCAGACCTGCCTTAATTCTACATGGCATTGATTCAAAAAGGTGCTGATAGCATTCTTTAGAAATGTTGGCCCATATTGATAGGATAACATCTTGCAGTTGATGGAGATTTGAGGGATGCACATCCAGAGCACGAAGCTCCCGTTCCACCACATCCCAAAGATGCTCTATTGGGTTGAGATCTGGTGACTGTGGGGGCCATTTTAGTACAGTGAACTCATTGTCATGTTCAAGAAACCAATTTGAAATGATTCGAGCTTTGTGACATGGTGCATTATCCTGCTGGAAGTAGCCATCAGCGGATGGGTACATGGTGGTCATGAAGGGATGGACATGGTCAGAAACAATGCTCAGGTAGCCCGTTGTTACGCTGAGCGCTCCGGGTCCCCTGCTGGCCTCGGAGCGCTCACAGCATATGTCCCCAGGCAGCACTCCAGCGTCTCGGCGTGTGCGTCCTCGCTCTCTAGGGCTCATGCGCGCCGGGACTCTTAGATTCAAAGGGACAGTGCACCAGTGATTGGTGCCTGGTCCAAAGGGGTTATTAAGGGTTAAGGTTTGTGAGAGGCAGTGCTGACTTAATTAGGCTGCACCTGTGCACTGCCCATTTATACCTTCTCCTCCCACAGCTTTCTGCCGGATCTTTGTGCCTTCTGCCTCAGAGAAAGCGTTCCCTACTGTGTTAGTTTGCCTTGCCTGTTGCCGAACCCGTTGCTACCGTCTACTCGCCTTTGAACCTTTGCCGCCTGCCCTGACCTCTGCTACGTCCGACTACGCTCTTGCCTTCTCCCTGTGTACCACGCCTTATCAGCTGCCAGAGAGGTCGAGTTGTTACTAGGGGACACGACCTGGTAGTTACCGCCGAAGCAAATCCATCCCGCTTTGCGGCGGACTCTGGTGAAGACCAGTAACTGCTTAGAACCGGTCCTTTACTACAACCCGCGCGATCGCCTCTCTGGTCCAGAGGATCCACTACCTGTCCTGCCGGTACGTGACACCCGTGGCATTTAAACGATGGCCAATTGGCACTAAGGGGCCTAAAGTGTGCACAGAAAACATCCCCCACACCATTACACCACCAACAAGGCATGATGGATACATGTTCTCATTCTGTTTACGCCAAATTCGGACTCTACCATTTCAATGTTTCAACATAAATCGAGACTCATCAGACCAGGCAACATTTTTCCAGTCTTCAACAGTCCAATTTTGTTGAGCTTGTGCAAATTGTAGCCTCTTTTTCCTATTTGTAGTGGAGATGAGTGGTACCTCGGTTGTAACGAGTGGTTATTTCAGTCAACGTTGCTCTTCTATCAGCTTGAATCAGTCGGCCCATTCTCCTCTGACCTCTAGCATCAACAAGGCATTTTCGCCCACAGGACTGCCGCATACTGGATGTTTTTCCCTTTTCACACCATTCTTTGTAAACCCTCGAAATGGTTGTGCGTGAAAATCCCAGTAACTGAGCAGATTGTGAAATACTCAGACCGGCCCGTCTGGCACCAACAACCATGCCACGCTCAAAATTGCTTAAAGGGGTTGTCCGGGTTCAGAGCTGAACCCGGACATACCCTTATTTTCACCCCGGCAGCCCTCCTGAGCCTGGCATCGGAGCATCTCATGCTCCGATGCGCTCCCGTGCCCTGCGCTAGATCGCGCAGGGCACAGGCTCTTGTGTTTACAATAACACACTGCCGGGCGGTAACTTCCGCCCAGCAGTGTGTTCGGTGACAGTCACCGGCTCTGAGGGGCGGGCTTTAGCTCTGCCCTAGCCGTTTTACTGGCTAGGGCAGAGCCAAATCCCGCCATCAGTGCCGGTGACGTCACCGGGGTTCCTGTCAGCCCCATAGAGAGCCCCGGTACGTCACCGGAACTCTGAAAAATGCCTTTGCCCTGCGCGATTTAGCGCAGGGCAAAGGAGAGCATCGGAGCATGAACTGCTCCGATGCTCATGTCAGGGGGGCTGCCTGGGTGAAAATGGAGGGCTGTCCAGGTTCAGCTCTGAACCTGGACAACCCCTTTAAATCACCCTTCTTTCCCATTCTGATATTCAGTTTGGAGTTCAGGAGATTGTCTTGACCAGGACCACAACCCTACATGCATTGAAGCAACTGCCATGTGATTGGTTGACTAGATAATCGCATTAATGAGAAAAAGAACAGGTGTTCCTAATAATTCTTTAGGTGAGTGTATATATATATATTTATACGATTCTAACTATTACTTAAAAAGAAAAAAAAGCACAGATGAAGAAAAAAAAATATCTGCGTCTAAAAAATTTGCCCAGGTGCTGAACAGTGGCTTACGGACCGATCAGCGCTTGGTAGTCACAGCTCGCATGCAGAAAAAGTGGTGCAGAGCTGGAAAATTGTAAACAGAAAAAAAAGAACAAAAAAGTGCACGGTCCAAATGGCGTCTGTAAAAAAAGGACGGGGGGACAGGGGGACTGGGGGGGGGAGAGAGGGAGGAAGGGAAGAAACAGGGACAGGGATGGAGGGTGGTTTAGGTATCTGGAACAGTGCAAATGAAAAAAAAAAAATCAGTGCAGCAATTCCAGATGTTGTTCTTCTTTTCTTCTTTCAGCAGGAAAAGCTCAAATCGGAGTGGTGGTGCACCACAAGTCCCAGCAAGCTAACAAGCAGCACAGAGAAACACAGAACCTCTCTGCATACAGTCACCAGCTAGAATGGCTGCCTGCAGAGAGGTTCAGCCCTTTCCTGTGCTGCTATAGCGCTGCCATTGGCTGGAGCGTTGTTCCAGCCAATCGCAGCGCTGGCAGGGGACGCCAAACACTGGCTGACCTCGGAGGAGACCTGTGCTAACTAGTTCAGCACTGGTCACCTCCCCATGACCCGCCCCGCAGCTTCCTTCTGCTTCCGGCACTGCGATTTGTCAGTCTTCATTGACCAGCCAATCGCAGCACTTGGAGCTGCAGGAGGGCGGGAAGACACCATGCTGCCCTTACCCAGCATGGATGCCTGCCGGTAAAAGCAGCCATGGTGTCCGATTCCCCCACAATCCCACCCCAGCACCGAGCTGACCTTGCGCCGTACATGTACGGCGCTGCTCCTTAAGTCACGTCCAGCTGCGCCGTACATGTACGTGCGGGTCCTTAAAGGGTTAAAGAATTTTTGGGTGTTTTTGTAGATCATTATATGTACACTATTTGGACAAAAGTATAAATGCATTCCATGGTGATGGACCATGTGACGGACCATGTGATGAGCGCAGTGACGTCACCAAAGGTCCTTTTCTCCCAGGTCCTCAAAGAAGAAGAAAGAAGAGAAGCCGGGCTGCGCGAACAAGTGGATGAGGTGAGTTTAATAATTTATTTATTTTTAACCCCTCCATCCCTAATTTACTTAGCATTCTGCATTAAGAATGCTATTATTTTCCCCTTATAACCATGTTACTGTTACTGTACCCTCCTCTTTGCCTCCTCCTCCGATTGTTGTTGATGGTAATCTTGAATTCCAGGTCTCTAGGATTGTGGATTCTCGCATTATCCGTGGTTCTCTCCAGTACCTCGTTCATTGGGAGGGTTATGGTCCTGAGGAGAGGATGTGGGTCCCAGTGGCGGACATTAAGGCCACTCGTCTCATCAGGGCTTTCCATAGGTCTCATCCTGAGAAGGTGGGCTCTGATTGTCCGGAGTCCACCCGTAGAGGGAGGTGTACTGTCACCGCCACTTCTGTGAGAAGGTCTGTTAGATGGTCTTCTCTACCTTCATGAAGTTCTTTGTTTTGGTTTCACTTTGTCATTTCCTTTCCTTCTCCCAGCTGTCACCTATTTACACTAATTGTCTCCCTTTATATTCCCTCCCATACTGCCTCACTTTGCGGTTTATACTTCTTCCTGGATTGTGTTCACTGCTGGAGGCTGCTTCTGATGATTCCTCAAATAAGTCTGTTTTCTTTATTTGTGTTTCCTTGCTGGCTTGATTCTAGGTGACCCTGACTCCGTCCGTATTAAGTGCAGGGAACCGTTGGTCATGTCCCCTCACTATTATAGGGTTTTCAGGTGTCACATAGTATGAGGTACGTGGACATGCAATCGTCTACCATAAAGACCTTTGCATGGGCATAGCAGTCAGGGAGAGCTCTAGGGGTTTTATAGGGCTCACTCATATGCTCCCTAGTTTGGGATCAAGCCAGTCGGATGTTTATTTATAAGTTCCAGCTTTCTGCAACACCATCCGTGACAGGGGGCTATTATAGGGGGTGAAATATGGCAATGGTGGCTGATTTGGGGGCTAATGAGAGGCATATGGGGGCTGATATGGGGGCTCATGAGAGGCATGGGGCTCTTATCTGAGGTCTGATTGGGGGTCATTCACATTGGGGTTTGAGCTGAGATCTGATTGGGAGTCTAATCTGAGGTCTTATTGGGGTCTTATAAACTTTTTCCCTTCGCTACTATGGGAATTCTTAAAACTGCCAACCTGGATCTGCTATTTTTGGAATTCCTATACTGGTGGCCGCGTATATGCAACATAATCTCCATTCAAGGCTGGGCCCCGTTCTTGAGATAGGACAACTCCTTTAATAAAAATGTTTTAAAAAAAGTTTACCTTAAAAGCGATGTAGATTACTAACCACAAGCGATAGGACTAGTCTGACTAATGTGAAATGTCTGCAATTGGATGCTAATCATGGAATCATTGGCCCACATTTACTTTCTATAATTTTTATTTTACACCAACTCCAGTAAAAGAAGTAGTCACAGTTATTTCTTAAAGGTCCATGATCCTCTTAATAAAAGCACATTTTGACTTGTCTATCTGAGCAGTCATTAAGTTGTGTTGACATTTCCACCTAATCTACTTGCACTCCCACAAAAATGTTTGGGATACATTCACACAAACAGGAAAAATGAGCGTGTGGCGGCAATACAAGCAACGGCCATTTTTAGAACCAATTGAAGTTAATCGGGCTATTCACATGGTCACATCAATTTTAAATGGTCATTAAAGACAGATACAAAACAGCCATTAGAAATGGCCAGATGACCAGAAAATACATGCAAAAATGGTTGACGAATGGCAATGAAAATCTGCCAGTATGTCAGTTTTTCATGGCCATTTTTTTCACTGTCTTGTGAATTATAGTAGAGGTAATCCTCCTACCGATGGCTGTACTTGTGAGTTATCTACTACTGAGATGTGTCATGTGACCAACACTCTGATTCTCCAGCTGACACATCATGCCATGTGTGGACAGGAAGTCATTTTCTCTATTCTTTCCTGTGAAAGCCCAGATGTCAGAGAAACGAGACTTCCTGTACACCCAGAAGACTCTACCATTCAAGTGAATAGGATAGAAAAGCTGTAATTACCCTGCACCGCTACTACAATGTAGATGGTGTTCTGGTGAACACTGAAGAGGACACAGCGCTCGCACATGCGCCAACGACTCCTTCAGAAAGCTGATTGAAGAGAGTGTCAACACCACTCTAATATTGATGACCTATAGTGAGGATAGGCCATCCATACCCTGAACCCGAATACCCCTTTAATCCTTGGAGACGAGGCCCACCTGTCACGACCTTTGGTGTGCGCCGTGACACGGTTGCCGTGCATGCTGTTGCCAGCGGCAATCTGTTGTGGTTGCAACATGTAGGTGCCTCCTCCTTTCTTCTTGGGTCCTTCCCTGTCTGGTGCCGGAGAGGTTATCTATCTAGCTAGTGGGGATTTAGGTGTGTCCTGGGTGTGGCCACGAGGTTTATATTACCTGTGGCTTCCAGGCTGGAGTCAGTTGTACTCCAGCCTTGTTTGGTGATGGAGCTCTGCTCCTTTCCTGGGTGAACCTGCCTTGAGGGCCTCCTTGTTGGACATAAATAGTCTTACTTTTGTATCCTCCTTCTACCCTACCTCACTTGTTGTATGTTCGGTGTGGGTTTGCGTTCAGGGTGTGTTGTACGTCTTGTTGTAGTTACATGTCTGGTCTGTTGGTGTTGTTTGTCCCAGCATGTATGCAAGACGTTTCCCTATGTTTTATTCCTCCGGAAGGGGGCTTCATGGTTTCCCGGAGGGTTGAACCAATAGTCAAGTCAGTGAACTGCCATCATACTGTTGCAGCGGCAAGTAAGTGTCTTGCTTCCCAGACCTGTTATCCAGGTGGGATTCAGGTCTCTGGTTTTTTACCTGCTTATTCTGTTGAGGGCTCACTGTCTTGTCTCTCTTACTGTTGTGGTGTTGTTCTAGGGGTCAGGTGGGCCCACTATAGAACATGACTGTAAGAGTAGTTTACTTTCTGATGTTGTTTTATGTACAAGGGGTCCGGTGGACCCACTCTTGTACATGACAGTAGTTCCGTTGTTTTTCCCTTTGTCTTTGGTTGTTTGGCCTGTGGAGACTCCGGTTCATCTGTGTCCTTGAGGAACCGGTAGTCTCCTATTCCTTACCCATATTCTAGGGATCGTTAGGGTCAGTAGGGCCCAGGTTCTAGTGTATGAGTCCTTCCACCATTAGGGGACGCTCATATGGTCAGGAGATCAGGGCTAGGATAAGGGTTGTATTGGAGGTTTCCATCTTCCCTATCCTTGCTTACAGGCCTGGTTACTTCCTTTATTCCCTTCATTATACGGTGGGGGGTTTCCCCCACTCCTCACCGTGACACCACCTTTCTAGTAACTTTCCAAATTCAAATTCACGCTAGACAAGAACACCCGTATATCGACATTTGCGACATTTTAGCGGCGCAGTTTGTGGCAACTTTACTGCTTGGTAAATATGGTCCATTGTGTTCATTTTTCTTATATACAGACGAGCAGCCTATCAGCCCAGCCTCAAGTTCTGCTACTTCAGTGTGCGCACAGTTCCTGTGACAGGTGTTTCCTCTGAGCGAGCTCAGAGGCCATGTAACATGGAGGCGTTATTTCAATAGATGCTCAAAAACAAGAGATGGAAAAAAATGCAAGTCGTGATTCCTGTTCATAATACAACATTGACACGAAGGTATGAAAATACAGGAAGTAAGGTAGAAGGGCTCAAAATGTTAATCCGTTTCAACTATGCATGGCACTGAAGCATGAGACAACACTGGAGAAGTTGTGAATGGAGTGTGAGGGGACGGAGAACATCACTTACTGGGTCTCCATAGCAACGGCCTTCAAAGGTCAGGAAAGTGGCAAATCACAATGCTGCATTCCTGAAAGCTATAGCCTTGCTAGAAAATGCATGTGTGGGCACGGAGGAAGATCATATCCTGTGTCGCAATTTCTGTATGTACAAGTATGGAATCAGTAATTGACAATGCAAATGTCTTCACTATCGTCATTTTCTAGGGTCAAGCCATCCAGATATTAAAATTCCCAGGACCCTCTTTGTTGTGACTAAAGTAAGTCACAAGAACTTGTAATCTAAATTTGTAATGAAGACAGTGGCAGACTTTATCACTTCGGAAACCAAGCAAATGCTTGGGGCCCAGAAATCATGGAGACCCTTGCTGGCCACAAGCTGTTGGTTTAAAAAAAAAAAACACTACTGGGGAGTACATACCACCTGTGTAGCTGGCAGAGGCGTAGACACAATGGAAGCAGGGGAATCGGCTACTACTGGGCCAAAATTCAGGAAGGGACCGGGAGGTGGACAAAGATTTATTTTCAGGGTACAAGGAGCGGTAAGTATGGTGCTCCTAATCCTAGCATCAGTATTACTCACTGCTCCCTGTAACTTTTCTCTGGGCACCTGCACTGCACAAAGTCCTGGTAGCTCACAGCTTCAGGATGGGACGTAGTGTGCATTAGAGCGTGACCTGACACTGTGCGATGTCAGATCACAGTGTAGTGCATGTCTAGACGCAGTGCTGCACAAAGAGCGGAGGCACCTACAGTAGGAGAAGAGATTATTATTTTTGGGTCCAGCATGAGGTCTCCATTAAGAGGATTGAGGGGGGCCCTGTTCAAAACTGTTAAAAAATTTGCTGTGGGGTCCAGTCCTAGTTACATCACTGGTAGCTGGCTTAGATGCACATGCCCCCCTCCTCCCCAGGGAGGAGGATTTTGCTCTTCCCAGCTGTAGTGCAGTAGCAGAAGTGCCCAAGCTGCACTGCTAAACTGAGATTGGGGCTTAGCAGAACTATGGGCGTGGAGCTTAGTGGGTTTATAGGGTTGACCTTAGCAATGCAGGTGAGGTGAGTAATGCTTCCTTTTTTCTTACCTTTTGTGCCTGTTTTCTAAATTGTTTTATCCCACCATACAATCTCATAAAAATAGGTTGCATTTTTTAAGCTCTGTAGTAACAGGAGTTGCTGTTGCAGTGCTGGGACATAGAGACTTGCTGTCATCATTTCAGTCCAGCAGAGGAGGCCATTTCCCATCTAGAGATAATAGGGGAAGACAAAACCTGCTGCACAGGAGGTGGAGCTCAGCCAGGGCCTAGGTAAGAAGAGGAGTGCTGTGCAGAGATCCAGAGCAGGGTCCGTTACCACAAACTACAGGCGGGGCACGGGAGCGCATAGTTCCCTGCCCCCCGATCACCGCTATAGGCTTCAGGCCTATTAGTAGGCCTGAAGCTTACGCGGGAGTAAAATCCCATTGCAGGAGGGCGTGATGACGTCATTGCGCGACTGTGGCCGGACGCAGCACACTGAAGTGTGTGCGCAGCACACCTACCTACCATCTATGACTGGGACACAGTTAAGTACTAGCTTTTATATATATTTTTTGTGTGCCAACTTTGGGGGACATTAGAGGGGGGCAGTGTGGGGGATGTTGCTATTGGGTAGGAACTATAGCGGCATTTCTATTACAAGGACATGTTAGGGGACATTATTTTTTAGGGACACTATACAGGCATTATTACCTGAAGCATAATATAGGATGTTATTATTACTGGGGGCACTCTAGGGGACATTATAATTGCTGTAGACACTATAGGGACATTTGGGGGTTATTTATCAAACTGGTGTAACGCAGAACTGGCTTAGTTGCCCATAGCAACCAGATTCCACTTTACATTTTAGACAGCTCCTTTTGAAAATGAAAGGTTAGTTGCTATGGGCAACTAAGCCAGTTGTACTTTACACCAGTTTGATAAATGACCCCAATTATGAGAAATCGAACATGTCTGTGTAACAAACCCTGTAGAGACGAGATGCGGCAGAAATAATTAGTCATGGCGGTCTAACGGAGGAGAAGAGGAAAGAGAAGGTCTACATGACAGGAGATGTCACTGGAGGTAAGAGCTATGTGGTGCTGTATTCTATTATATGTAGAGTTGGCTCACTACTGTGAGCTGCGTCTCATCTTCTCCTCCGAGTATTTTTATTATAAATTACTGTATTTTTCGCTTTATAAGACTCTCACTTTTTCCCCCCAAAATGGGGGGAAGATGTCAATGCGTCTTATAAAGTGAACGTGCCCAGAAATATGTCAGTCACATTGCAGGCTGTTATCTAGAGACGCACCTCCAGTGTTAATAATGTGAGGCGGCGCCCTCTAGTAGGAAGTGTGGGGCGGGCGGTGGTCCTTGAAGCTAAATGCAGCCAGCTTGCATGTTTAATAGGACGTGTCAGCGCTCAGTCTGCTGTTGCGTAGCAGCACTGACGCTGTGCTATCCTCCGAACCACACCTCCCTCCCCTACTGCGACGCGCTCTGGCACTGCTGCCCTGTATGTTGAGCTGATTGGTAGTGAACACGGCAGTAACTGCTGCTCTGCCGTCTCCACCAATCAGTTTAGTCGGTTGCCCGACCGCTCCCCACTACCAACTGCTCGTCACTACTGAACCTCCGGCACCCTGAGTCAGCACTGCTTTCCCCTATGACTACTGGGCTGTCTCTACCTGAGACTTGGTGAGTGACAGCCTGGATATAAAGAAGGGGAGCTCAAGGGCCGACCTGGACAAATACGTATTACATATGGCTATAAACTCTCCTCATCTATAGGAATACACCTACTGCAGTACATGGGTGCACTCTTTAGGATAAGGGGGGTTATAGTCACATTTAATATAAAGACTGTCCAGGAGCTGTACTATTATTGGCCTAAGTGTTTGCATTAAATGTGACTATAACCCCCCTCATTCATAGTGCAACACGCCAGACCTGCAGGGTATGACGATATGAGGTCACGGTTATGGGCAATCGAGGGTTACTCACTATATTGGAGAACCCTGGGCAGGCGCGTGGCAGTGAAGGAGAGGTAGACACGGTTCCTCTGGGGCACACTCTGTATATAGGGACCAGGCCTGATGGTGGATGAGGTGCCCTGGATGTTACGGGTATTTTGAGTGCCTGGGGCAAGGTCCCTGTTGTATTCGTGACGCCAGTGCCTTTGGACGGTGGCACGCCGGTTGGTAGTTGGAATGATGGAGGTACACAAGTAGAATAGTGAACCAAACGTAACTTTACTGAACAATCCAACTTCGTACAGCAGGTAGTAGTACAGTCTTTCAATCACAGTTCCACAAGTAGGCTTATTCACAAAATGGCAGGCAATATTTATGCAAGATACGCAGAGGGTAACTTCACAAGCACTCAGTAGCAGGTTGTACCTTTCCTCAGAATCAATGTACACTGTCCTTTCTAGAACTCCTGCTCTGGCTTTATATCCCAAGGCCCGGATGCCTAAAGGATGGCTTAAATCCTTGGTTACTGTATTCCTCAGGTATTATATTCTTGCTGCACTTTCTAATTTCCTCTGCCCATCAGGGTTACTTAGCTTACCCTGGATCGCCTTCTCTTGTAAGGTGGATAACTGTGGGTTTCTCCCAGGAGGTTGGGTCCTGCAACTGGGGTGTCTCTACTGAGCTGATCCTAGCTTCAGGAGCTTCAGGTGGACGAAGTAACTCCTCTAGTCCCCTGGAATGAACTAACACTTCCCTGTCTGGGCCTTCCTATATGTAACTAGGGCTCTCCAGCTCCCTCTAACATCTGGGAGGCTAAACTACACCCTGACAGGCCTGACACCCAGATAATACAGGGAAAACAACCGCATGAAACTAAATGCAATGAATACACATTAACCTGTGCAGTGCCCACCTTTACCCAGTGGGACACTACATACCCCCACGCTATAACGTTGCCCGTCCTCGGCGCAACATGGAGGGTCCGCCCATCTGGAAGCGACAACCTGAAAGACAGCAGAGAACATACATATACAATATTCACCACATTAACAATATAACAGTTAATAAATGCACTGAAGGGAGTGATGACAAGGGGCGTCGTTCTCTTCTCTCAGGATAGTGTGAGGGAACAGGGGCGCTGACCTGGCACAGCGTATCAATAAACCAGGATAGTCCATATAAAATGTAGATAAACATAAGTCCTTGGAGGCTCAAAGAACAACATGAGTCCGTACCCAGGCTTGCAATGGTTAAACAGGGGTTTCCCGTGAGGAGCTACCTGGGCCCATAATGTAGTCCACAAACCTCACAGGTCGATGCCCCCTGGTAGAACGGGTAGACCTCCTTACTGGCAGGGATTCTTCCTGCCTGGCTTCAGGAATGTCAGAGGAGCCCATTGCCTCTGGAGCTTCTTCAGGAGGCTGAGGGCTAACAGGAACAGGAGCAGGAACCAATAAATTCAACCAAGGCGTGAGGGCCCAGTGGAGCGGCTCTTTATCATGGATTAAGTTCTCCACAGCCTGCATAGGGTCCAGCATTGGGTATGGCAGTAATAAGGTAGGGAATCCTTTCCCATTTGCTGTCCAACTTGCTGGTCCAGTGGTTGTTTTTCAACCATACCTTGTCTCCCAGAGCCAGGGGTCCCGCATGGGCAGTCTGGTCATAGTCTTTCTGCTGCCTTCCTCAAACAGTCTCCATCCGCTCCTGGACAATCTCCTTAGCATTCAGAAGACGCCTTTGGTGTTCCACTACCCAATCAGTCTTGGGCAGTGGGTTGATCTCATCCGGCACCTGTACCCCTAGGGAGTGGTCCGCAGGCAATCTCCCTTGTCGGCCGAACATCAAATAGAACGGGGTGTAACCGGTGGAACAATGGATGGTGTTGTTGTAAGTATACATAAGCTGTGGCAACAGAGTAGGCCAATCTTCCCTCGTCTCAGGGGGTACTGCTCTCAGCATTTCAATGAGAGTCTTATTCATTTTCTCACAGAGTCCGTTACCTTGCGGATGATAAGCGGTGGTCTGGACCTTCTGGCAGTTGTGTAACAGGCACATCTCATGGAATAGCTGTGACTCAAACGCAGACCCTTGATCGGTGAGGATCCTTTCTGGGCAGCCGTAGGGCAGCAGGAAATGCTTCCAGAACGCCTCCGCTGTGGTCTTGGCTGTCAGGTCTTTCACAGGCACTGCTACGACAAACTTAGTGAAGTGATCAATTATAGTCATGGCATATGTATACCCTGAGCGACTCGGCTCTAACTTTACATAATCAATGGCAACAAGTTCTAAAGGAGCCTTACTTACGATGGGATGGAGAGGCGCCCTCTGGTCATGGCGTTCAGTCCGACCCACAGCACAGGCAGTGCATTCTCGGCACCATTTCTCAATATCTTCTCTCATCCCGATCCAATAGAATCTTCTGCGAATGGTGGCCTCAGTCTTTTGCACACCGAAGTGTCCGGACTGATTGTGATACATATCCAGCACCAGGCTGGCATCCCGACGTGGCAGGAGGATTTGATACACTCTATCATAGGACACTGGATCCAGACTCCTTCTGAGCAACAGGCCCTTCTGAAGGAATAGTTGATGGCGATGTCTCCACAGTCTCACTAGCTCTGGGTCTGCACTCTTCCTGCGGATCCTCTCAGGGATTTTTCCACTGGTAAGGAAGTCAAGCAGTTCACCGAGGACTCTACTTTCGGACTGGAGCTTAATCCATCTTTCTTGATCGCCTCTGGACTCAGGACCATCTGATGAGGAAGGATCAGCAGCAGGGGAATCTTCAGTACGTATATTATCCTGCTGGGTAAATTTATTATAGAACGCTGGCATCTCCACCTCTTCCCAGGCATCTTTCGGTTCATCTGGGGCTTCTGTAGTGGGGAGTCGTGACAGAGCATCAGCGTTCTCATTGGAGCGGCCTGCCCGGTACTTTACCGTAAAATCATAGTTGGCCAGGCGGGAGGCCCATCTCTGCTCCAGTGCCCCCAATTTGGCTGTATTCAGATGCGCCAGGGGATTATTATCTGTGAAGGCAACAAACGGTGTGGCAGCGAGATAGTCCTTAAACTTTTCGGTCACAGCCCACACTAAGGCAAGAAACTCCAGCTTGAAAGAACTGTAATTCTGGTCGTTCTTCTCAGCTCCCTTCAGGGATCTGCTGGCGTAGGCAATTACCCTTTCTTTGTTATCTTGCACTTGAGCCAACACGGCCCCCAGGCCTCTTTTACTGGCATCTGTGTAGAGGTGGAACGGCTTCTGATAATCTGGGTAACCCAGAACAGGGGGTTCAGTCAACTTCTTCTTTAAGAGTTGGAAGGCAATTTCCCGCTCTTCACTCCACTCCACAGGAATAGGAGTCTTTGGGCTCTTTTTTGGATGCCCCCTCAAGAGTTCCTGGATGGGATCCGCAATTTGTGCGAAATGCGGGATGAATCGCCTATAATACCCTGCAAAACTGAGAAAGCTTCTCACCTCTTTCACGGTCGTGGGAGTAGGCCAGTTACGGACAGCAGCCAGTTTGTCAGGATCAGGCTGTACTCCTTCGGCACTGACAATGTGCCCGAGATATTTGACGGCTGGTTTCAGCAGGTGGCACTTGGATGGCTTGATTTTGAGGCCATATTTAGTAAGAACTTGAAACACCTCACCCAGGTGCTTTAAATGGTCCTCATACATCTTGGAGTATATAATGACGTCATCCAGGTATAATAGCACCGTCTCAAAATTCCTATGGCCTAAACAACGTTCCATCAGCCTCTGGAACGTTCCTGGAGCATTACACAGTCCAAATGGCATATAATTAAATTCAAACAGGCCCATAGGTGTAGTGAAAGCAGTCTTTTCTCGATCTTCTGGGGCCATGGGTACCTGCCAGTACCCACTGGTTAAGTCCAAGGTGGAGAAATAGGCTGATGACCCCAGGGCAGTCAAGGACTCCTCAATGCGTGGCAATGGATATGCATCTTTGTGGGTGATTTGATTAATTTTCCTGTAATCCACGCAGAACCTTATGCTGCCATCTTTTTTTCGAACAAGTACTAGGGGCGCAGCCCAGGGACTATGGCTGTCCCGGATTATATTAGAGTCTTTCATCTCTTGTATCATTTCTTTCACAGACTGATAGGTAGTAGGTGGTATGGGTCTGTGCCTCTCCTTAATAGGAGGGTGAGAGCCAGTGGGTATGGTGTGTTGGATCACACTGACCTCTCCATAGTCTGTGGAGTGTTTGCTGAAAGCCTGGTGGTGCTCCTTCACCAGCTTCAGGACTCCCTCTATTTGCTCCTTTGGGGTGGATTCGTCCCCCACATGTAGTTCTTCCCACCAGGATGCCGTTGGGGTGCTGCTGCTCTGTGTGGTCTGGAACGCCTCCGTGGCAGGCAGACGGATCACATCCTGGAAAGACACTTGGAAAAGCTGAGCAACGGGGCAATGCTTAAGGAGAGTAACGGGATGATCACCAAAGTTAATTAAACGAACAGGCACTTTACCTTGAGACACGGTCACCATGCTCTTGGCTGTCCGTACGAAAGGATGATCCTTAATAGGAATAGGTTCCACTAGGGCTTGATAGTCCTGGCCCTGGATCCCTAATACAGCACGGCACCACAGGATGATCTGGGAATTTGGAGGCAAAATCACCGGCCGGTTATCCCGGATCCGGACAGTGCAAATTTCTCCTTTCTTGTTGGCGAACCTTTGTTGAGCGCACAGCACACTAATAGTTTTCTGAATAACTCTTCTGGAAGCAGGTGAGGCGGACGATATGGTTTGGTTCAATGCTTCAAGCACTTCGGAGTAACAATTTTTAAGAACATTAGTCCCTAAGATCACAGGGTGTCCTCCTTTACCTCCGGCTTGTACCACAATCACGCCTTGCTGTGGCAGGGTGGCTTCTCCCACCTGAAGAGTAGGTTCCCAATACCCATGCACTTTCACTGGCTTACCGTTGCTAGCGATGATATCTAGCCAGGACTCTGGTGGCTGGGTGAGGAGACTTGGATCCCAGAACTTGTCGAAGGCAGGCCGTTGAATGGTGGTGACCTGTGACCCAGTGTCCAACAGGGCTTCAAAGGGTATCCCGTTGATACATATATTAATTTTCGGACGGGATCCTACATACTTAGGCATCCAGCTTGGATCCTTTGGACCTACTGTTCTACCTCCCGAGGGGCGGTCCTCTGCCTCAGGGGTTGCCCGTTGTAACTGCCAGCACATTGATTCAGTATGTCCATATTTCTTGCAGTGGTGGCAGACAGGCTGTTTCCTGCTTCTGGGCCGGTACTTCGGTCGCCCATCAGGCTCTTTTGGATATACATCTCCATATGCAGGTGGGAGCCTTGGAGGAAAAGGACCTTCATCTTCTAGTAACAATGGTCTCTCCCACTCCTCTATTTTTTTGCACACCTTCTCTAAGCTTAGAGTAAGATGGTTCACCTGCTCCATTAATGCGGCCACCACATCCGTGACCGGAGCTTGGGTGGCTTGACAGACTCCTGCAGACCCCACATTAACAGTCTTTGGCTGACAAGCCTTGGGTTCAGGGAAGGTTGCTGGCCCTGGAGCAGGATTCTGGCCGTATGCTGGTAGTATGCTGATGGCCAATTCTTTAAAATCCAAGAATGTACAGTGAGGGTGTTGAGCTGACAACATCCGCAGCTGGCCCTTTAAATGCTCAGTACTTATGCCTGCAATGAATTGCTCTCTAAGAGTCCGGTCCTGGTCCTCAGCTTCTTTAGGATCCACTTGGACTACAGCTCTCAGCGTCTCCTGTAAGGACAGGGCAAAATCACGGAGCGACTCTCCAGGCTGCTGCTTTCTGCTGAAGAAACGCATTTTAACTTCTGACACCGTTCTGGCTTCAAACGTGGTGCCCAAACGTTCAAAGATCTGTTCCAGGCTATTTTTCTCAGAACGGGGCCATGACATTACTTCCCTGCGGGCGGCCCCTTCTAACAGAGCTAAGAGGATCTCCATTTGCTGCTCAGCATTGATGGGATAAAGCCAGAACAGAGCCAGTATCTGTTCCCTAAAGTCTTTTAACTTGTGGGCTTCCCCTGAATAACGTGGGAACCAGGGGGCCCCGAAATAGTACGGCATGGTTAGCGGCATCAGGCTTGGCGGTGCCGCGGCGGCAGGGGCCCCAGAGTCAGCTGCGGGTACTTCAGCAGGCACGACTGGGGCTGCCTGTGCGATTTCCTCGACCGCGGACATGGCGTTGCTAGGTGGGTATGGCCCTTTAAATGTAGCGAAGCGGACCGGAGTAGCTATGGCAGTAACTTTAACTTTTTTTTTTAGACAAGTCGTTGGTGACTAGCGGGGGTCCCTCCGGTGCCCTGGCAGGGGTCGGGAAGCTCTCGGTAAGGTAAGCGGAGAAGCCGGCAAAAGTTTTTGAAGTCGGTACTTACTCCGGTGGTGCTCGCTCCAAGTCTCGCGAGATGCGCAGCTGCGGGTGTCGGACGTCCTGCGTACCGCGTCAGCAGGTAGACGCGGCCTCTCGTAGCTCCGGGACTCAGGTAGGCGGGGTTCTTCTTCCTGGTTGGCTGGGCGATGGCTCCGCCTGATTCTTTTCGCGCCAAAGTCCTCTTTTTCACGCCAAACAGCTCCACGAGGCGCACTTGTAATCCAATCAGGTTAAATGGGCAATATGGCTGTCTATTCACTGACAGCAAGCGGTGACTCAAATAAGCAGAAAACAGTCCATATAATGCAATCTTCACACCGCAATTATTACAGTTCACTTTGGCCCAGCAATTTTCAATAAACAATTGGGGTTTGTCACTTTAAGATAGTTTACAGCACACAGTTTTTAAATCCGCAATGGCGCAGGAATATTCGTATCCTGTTCGTGACGCCAATTTATGCAACACGCCAGACCTGCAGGGTATGACGAAGTGAGGTCACGGTTATGGGCAATCGAGGGTTACTCACTATATTGGAGAACCCTGGGCAGGCGCGTGGCAGTGAAGGAGAGGTAGACACGGTTCCTCTGGGGCACACTCTGTATATAGGGACCAGGCCTGATGGTGGATGAGGTGCCCTGGATGTTACGGGTATTTTGAGTGCCTGGGGCAAGGTCCCTGTTGTATTCGTGACGCCAGTGCCTTTGGACGGTGGCACGCCGGTTGGTAGTTGGAATGATGGAGGTACACAAGTAGAATAGTGAACCAAACGTAACTTTACTGAACAATCCAACTTTGTACAGCAGGTAGTAGTACAGTCTTTCAATCACAGTTCCACAAGTAGGCTTATTCACAAAATGGCAGGCAATATTTATGCAAGATACGCAGAGGGTAACTTCACAAGCACTCAGCAGCAGGTTGTACCTTTCCTCAGAATCAATGTACACTGTCCTTTCTAGAACTCCTGCTCTGGCTTTATATCCCAAGGCCCGGATGCCTAAAGGATGGCTTAAATCCTTGGTTACTGTATTCCTCAGGTATTATATTCTTGCTGCACTTTCTAATTTCCTCTGCCCATCAGGGTTACTTAGCTTACCCTGGATCGCCTTCTCTTGTAAGGTGGATAACTGTGGGTTTCTCCCAGGAGGTTGGGTCCTGCAACTGGGGTGTCTCTACTGAGCTGATCCTAGCTTCAGGAGTCTCAGGTGGACGAAGTAACTCCTCTTGTCCCCTGGAATGAACTAACACTTCCCTGTCTGGGCCTTCCTATATGTAACTAGGGCTCTCCAGCTCCCTCTAACGTCTGGGAGGCTAAACTACACCCTGACAGGCCTGACACCCAGATAATACAGGGAAAACAACCGCATGAAACTAAATGCAATGAATACACATTAACCTGTGCAGTGCCCACCTTTACCCAGTGGGACACTACAATAGGAATACACGCATGTGCAGCAGTGCATGGGTGAACTTCTATGGATGAGGGGGGTTATAGTCACATTTAATAGTCACACTGTCCAAGGATTGTACCATAATTGACCTGTGTATATTAATTGTGACCATAAGCCCCCTCATCTATAGGAACACACCCATGTACTGCAGTACATGGGTGCATTCCTATGGATGAGGGGGGTTATAACACAGGTGAATTACGGTAGACTGGACAGTGTTTATATTATATGACTATAACCCTCTTCATCCATAGGTATGCACCCATGTACTGCACATGTTTTAGCCAACCTTTTGGTTGAAAATATTTTTTTTATTTTCCTCCTCTAAACCTGAGGTGCGTCTTACATTCAGGTGCATCTTATAAAGCGAAAAATACGGTATGGATTTTAACTTTGGCAACTAAAAATGTAATTTGGCTCCTAAATTTTTCAGTTTAGGAGCCAATGGCTCCTAGGTCTTTTTGAAAGTCCTATGTAACACTACAGATAGCATAAGGTAAAAGGGTTATCTGTGATTTATATATTGATGGCCTATCCTCAGGATAGGCCATCAATATGAGATTGGTGGGGGTCTGACTCTTGACACCCTATCTAATAAGCCTCTTTGCTCCGCGCTGTGATTTGATAGCGTCCCTATTGAATATAAATTTACCTGTTGCATAAGTTTAACAGTTTATCGCTGTACTGCAAAATCACAGGTAAAGATGTTCCAGTGTTACTCAGTTGTCAGAATGAGTTTGTCGCCATTCATTTGCACACCTTACACATGGCCTAGTCGACATGGATGGATATAGATGCGGCGACAGAAGGTGCAACTTCTTCTGTGAGCGGGACACAGCCCATGATCCCACTGGGGTGCACTATTGAGCTACCTATCCAATGGAAGACTGGAGAGAGAGGCTGGAGGGAACTGCTCATCTGTGTAATGGTGCCCCACATCTGAAAGCATAACTAGCCTTGAGCAAATTAGAAGGGGAAGCCAGAAAGACAACACTGCTGCAGCCGTCGAAGCTGACCCAGATGTTTGAACAGATATCCTGCATCCTGGAAGATGTGCACAGGGGATACGACGTCTGAAGCTATGCTGAGAAAGAAATTCTTCACCAGATATTAGGGGCAAGATGAAACATTGCCCCAGTATGCAAATGATCCTGCCAGATCAGTTCCTCCCCAGCCTTAGGAGTCAGCCATTGCGGAGGACCCTACGAGAGAGACAAACACTGGAGCCCCACTTAACCTTAAACCAGATGTTTAGAAAGCGCAGATTTCTGCCCCCTGCTGGAAGCTATGGACTTAGTGGGAGAGAGCCCAGTTGTTACAGCCATGTTTAATGGAATAGAACTGTCCTGTCTAGTAGACCCTGGGTCACAAGTAATGACAATGACTGGGGGAATCTGAAAAGCTACCAATAGTCTGCCCATTCCAACGGAAGGAGTATTATGCAGAAGAGTACTGCTCCTTACAGAGATTGGTCCTACCTGGCAGGTAGTAGTACCAGATAGTGAAGTAAGGAGAATAACAGGGTGGATGCCTGCCAAGACTTTTGCGTAGATGCAGAGATTATCCCAATTCCCAACTTAAAAAGGGTGACCCAAGACATTTGAAGAAGCTGCCAAAACTGCAGTTTAGCAAGAGCTGGGGATCAACAGGCCTCAGTTGGCATTATAGAGACTAGCTACCAATTGCACATCATGATGATGGACTATCTGATGGTAGAAGAGTCCCTGCGTGGACACAAGTATCTGTTGGTCATGGTGGACCACTTCACTAACTTTCAAATAGCAGGACCAAACTGCTGAATTGGCAGCACAAGCCATGTGGAAAACCCTCATCAAGGCAGACCTTTGAAGGCAGAGTGATAGAAGACCCGTTTTGGTTGTACCAGATTAGAAAGACACTCAAGACACCATACCATCCAAAGTGAAATGGTACATAACCCTACTACAGCTGTTGCAAACATTGGAGTAACAGAAGGAGAGATAGCCAGACTACATTGAAGAGTGTGTGTGGGTGTACAACACAGTACACTCAGCCACTGGTTATTCACCCTTCTTGCTGATGTTCAGGACAAATGGAAGGTGACTTCTAAATATGATGATGCCTGCCTGCGAAGAAGGTGAGGGGTGGACCTCTGAGAGTTGGATGGGAGACCAGATAGAAACCAGAATAACAGACTAATAGCACAAGAAAGGTTCTATTAAAAGTTACTCCAGCATAGTTATTTTATTGGAAATATAATTATTTACTAAAATAGACCTGTCAGGAGAGCTGACAGATCCTCCTCAGACTCAAGAAAAAATCTTAACATCCTGATGTCATTTCATTACTCTGATTTGACCTAAAGCAGGGGAATCCATAAGATTTTATCCCCCTGTGGACCTCAACAGTAATGAAGCCTGAAATTACATGATGGTAATTAAATTATCATAATGGAGAACATGATATATTTAAATAAAACATTTCACTCAAATTAATGCTGTAGATTTTTCCCATGAAAAGGAAGACGTTTAACTTTATCTGTATTTTATATTGAAATTGTATCATAAAACAATAAAGAAGTAATAGATAGATGAACTATAATACAAATCACATTTCACATTTTTTTTTAATTATATTACTAAAGCAAAAGAAAAATTAAAGAATAAAAAAAATGAAAGCACGTTTCAAGTACTTCATTTTAATTAAATAAAATGTTGCTATTACTATGATTATGTAGTGAAGATCTAGCCTGTTCCATTGGTTCAGTGTGACTAGGTCTGTATATCGGACCCTTCCCCTTTCCTCCGGAGAGGTCATGAGTATTTAATCGATGGGGGTCCGACACCCGGGACCCCTGCCGATCAGTTATTCGAGAAGACAGCAGCGCTCGCAGTAGCTCCGCAGCTTTCTCTCAGCTTTTCCAAGGCCAGTGACAACACGTTCATCGATCACGTGGCCTAGGCAGAGGTCATTCCCACAGAAGTGAATGGGGATGAGCGCGATAGCAAGCACAGATGCTATACAATGTACGGCTCTGTTCTTGGTAAGCTTTGAGAATCAGTGGCGCTCATAGGAGCACCGCTACCTTCTCAAACACCTGATCAGCGGGGATCCAGGGTGTTGGACCCCCACTGATTAGATACTGATGACCTATCCAGAGGATAGGTCATCAGCAGGGGCGTAACGACTGGGCCCGGCAGGGGGAGGGGGCCAGCTGCACTTACATGTAATGGGAGCAGGGCCGGCTCCACCCATAAGCAGAGTAGGCCACCACGTAGAGCGCCACTCTTGCTGGGGGCGCTGGCACTCTGGAGTCTGGCCGCCAGTGGCGTTGCGAGGTGGGTGCGGTGTCACCCGCCGGACCCAAGTTCCCAACACCACTAGCACCCGCGCACACTTCGGTGTGCAATCCTGCGAGACCCGTGACCTCCCGAGGTGGATATCGCAGGATCACTTGCCGCAGGACGGGATTGTGCGCCGAAGACACTGAACTAAACACTGAACTCATGCTCGCGCAGCCGGCAAGTACAGACTGTACAGGATCAGCGAGGGGGGGGGGGGGAACTACATAATGGAGGGCAGTCTGGGGGCAAAATTACTTAGTGGGGGCAAATTGCATAATGGAGGGCAATGTGGGGGCAAAATTACTTAGTGGGGTGCAAATTACATAATAGAGGGCAAACAACATAATGTGGGGCAGTGTGGGGGGCAAATTAATGTGAGGCAGTGTGGGGGGCAAATTACATATTGTGGGGCAGTGTGGGGGGCAAATTACTTAATATGAGGCAGAGTGGGGGCAAATTACATAATGTGGGGCAGTATGGGGGAAAATTACTTAATGTGGGCCAGTGTGGGGGCAAATTACATAATGTGAGGCTGTGTAGGGGGGAAATTACTTAATGTGGGGCAGTGTGGGGGCAAATTACATAATGTGAGGCAGTGTGGGGGCAAATTACATAGTGGGGGGGCAAATTACATAATGTGGGGCAATGTGGGGGCAAATTACATAATGTGAGGCAGTGTGGGGGCAAATTACATAGTGTGGGGGGCAAATTACTTAATGTGGGGCAGATTACATAATGTGAGGCTGTGTGGGGGGGATATTACTTAATGTAGGGCAGTGTGGGGGCAAATTACATAATGTGAGGCAGTGTGGGGGCAAATTACATAGTGTGGGGGCAAATTACTTAATGTGGGGCAGAATACATAATGTGGGGCAGTGTGGGGGGCAAATTACTTAATGTGGGGCAGTGTAGGGGCAAATTACTTAATGTGGGGAAGTGTAGGGGCAAATTACATAATGTGGGTCAGTGTGGGGGCAAATTACATAATGTGAGGCAGTGTGGTGGGCAAATTACATAATATGAGGCAGTGTGGGGGCAAATTACATAATGTGGGGCAGTGTAGGGGGCAAATTACATAATGTGAGGCAGTGTGGGGGGAAAATTACTTAATGTGGGCCAGTGTGGGGGCAAATTACATAATGTAAGGCAGTGTGGGGGGGGAAATTACATAGTGTGGGGGCAAATTACATAATGTGGGGCAATGTGGGGGCAAATTACATAATGTAAGGCAGTGTGGGGGGGAAATTACATAGTGTGGGGGCAAATTACATAATGTGGGGCAATGTGGGGGCAAATTACATAATGTGGGGCAGTGCGGGGGGCAAATTACATAATGTGAGGCAGTGTGGGGGGCAAATTACTTAATGTGGGGCAGTGTGGGGGCAAATTACATAATGTGGGGCAGTGTGGGGGGCAAATTACTTAATGTGGGGCAGTATAGGGGCAAATTACATAATGTGGGGCAGTGTGGGGGCAAATTACATAATGTGGGGCAGTGTGGGGGCAAATTACACAATGTGAGGCAGTGTGGGGGGCAAATTACATAATATGAGGCAGTGTGGGGGGCAAATTACATAATGTGGGGCAGTGTGGGGGGCAAATTACATAATGTGAGGCAGTGGGGGGGGGGGGAAATTACTTTATGCGAGGCAGTGTGGGGGGCATATTACTTAATGTGGGGCAGTGTAGGGGGCAGTATTACTAATGAGGGCATTCTAGAAGGGAATTACTATTGGTGGGACTATGAGGAGCACTATTACTATGGGGGCACTATTATTCATTCAGGATAGTATTTGTTGTATTGGGGCCGGGGCACAGCGTGCAGCAGGGTAACACTGTGGGGACTCCAGGTTGGGGGATGATGATAGAAAAGTGAGGACACTAAGATGTCTGTGTGTCACACTCCGCAGAGACGAGGCGGCTGAGAGAAGTGTCTGGACCAAATGGAGAAGATGATGACAGAGAAGATCTACATTGGAGGAGACGTCACCTGGAGGCCCTGGATGTGAGAGGT
Source organism: Bufo gargarizans (assembly GCF_014858855.1). Classification (NCBI taxonomy): domain Eukaryota; kingdom Metazoa; phylum Chordata; class Amphibia; order Anura; family Bufonidae; genus Bufo; species Bufo gargarizans. The sequence continues at coordinate 285,633 of NW_025334171.1, read as the reverse complement.
ACATGCTGCTGTATATGTGTAATGCTGCTATTTTATGTTTTGCATATGAGAAAATGTTTACAATTAAAATGTTTTAATTAAATGTTCTATTTTACTATTTTTATTATTTGGTCGAAAGGGTCATTGGGGGAGGGGGATTGTAACGGGACTGCTGTAGAATATCAAAAATTAGCTGGTCAAGTAAAATGTTGCATGCAACAATCATTAAATAGGTGGCTGACAAAAAGGGGGCGGATCAAACGGCGTGTTCATTGGGCGGAGTCAAGGGGCAGCAAAATTAGCTTTTGCCTAGGGTGGCCAAAATCCTTGCATCAGCCTTGAATGGGAGCGCTCTGACGGGGCCCGGCATGAAGTACAGTGACAATGCCAGGCCCCGTCAGAGCGCTCTTCAAACATGTATAATGTGCGCTCCGGGCGCAGAGGCAAGGGTGGGCGCGCACTCACCCGGCAGTTCTTGTCACTGCCAGGCTATTGTCTCCAGAGTGAAGCAGGGAGCCCTCTCTGCTCCCTGCTATTCTTTTCTTCTGAGCTCCAGCGCTCCCCCTGCAGGCCGCACATGGTACTGCTGGCTGTGGGAGGAGGGCTGAAAGCCCGGGAATCGTCCTCCAGCACAGCCAGCAGCGCGATGTGAGTGTGGGAGCGCGTCATCAGGGAAGAAGGTAAGTATGAGTTTTATTTTTTTTCATAAAACTGCAGACTGGAGGCAAAAGGGGGCCACAACTAGAGTGAGGGGGCACAAAAGTGGGCATCTTTACTGAGGGGGCACCTAATCTGGAATAACTACTATGAGTGGCCATAACTAATTTTAGGGGGCACATATGTGGGCATAATTACTGTGAGGGGGCACATATGTGGGCATAACTACTGTGAGGAGGCACATATCTGGGCATAACTACTGTGAAGGGGCACATATGTGGACATAACTACTGTGGGGGGCACGTAATCTGGCATAACTACTGTGAGGGGGCACATAATCTGACATTACTGTGAGGGGGCACATAACTGGGCATAACTACTGTGAGGGGACACATATCTGGCCATAACTACTGTGGGGGGGGGCACATATATGGGCATAACTACTGTGAGGGGGCACATCTCTGGGCATAACTACTGTGAGGGGGCACATATCTGGGCATAACTACTGTGTAGGGGGCACATATTTGTCCATAACCACTGTGAGGGGGCACATATTTGGGCATAACTACTGTGAGGGGCGCATATCTGGCCATAACTACTGTGAGGGGGCACATATATGGCCATAACTACTGTGAGGGGGCACATATCTGGCCATAACTACTGTGAGAGGGCACATATCTGGCCATAACTACTGTGAGGGGACACAAAAGTGGGCATAACTACTGTGACAGGAACAAAGGTGGATATAACTGCTGTGAGGGGCCACAAGGAGGACATAACTTTTGTGAAGGGGCCGCAAGGTGGGCTTAATTACTGTGAGGGGCCACAATGTGGGCATTAGTACTGTGTGGTAGCACTAAGGGGAAATGTCCTAGATTACCCTGCTATACATTGGCATGGCTCAGTCTTACAGGACCAGCACAGCGCCCCCTGCTGGTGATTTCACAGGGGCAGTCAACATCCCTTCCTTATGTGATTATTCTTTTTTTCTCTATCACCACAGCGACCTTGTTCTGGATCCAGTGGACATCACGCCGACACCAGTGACACCCAGGATGAGGTAGGACCAGATTTTATTAGTTAGGACTGGGTGAGTGTAGCCTCGCATTGGGCTTATTGTAACAAAAAATTGCAGCCTCTTTGTATAAATTGTTTTCTCTGGGGCCCATAACACTCTAGTTACGCCACTGGTGATCAGTATTAAAATTTAAGAAAACCCCTTTAAAGTTTAGTCTGGGGTCAATCATCTTACAATTTTTAGATAGTAGTACATGTTAGGGTAAATATATAAAATGTGTCAACAGCTTTTTTTACTGCAAAACTGGTGCAAAAAAAGTTCTGCTTTTTAGGGAACCCTAGGGAACTGCTGATTTAAAAGACTTTTACTGGGTAATATTTTTGAATAATTTTGTTGAAAACAAAATGGGTTAACAATAAAAAAAGTATCATTACTGACATCACCGATCTTCCACAGCACTCATGTGGGAGTCTATGCCACTTCCTGTGTGTCGAGACCAGGAGCAGGAGGTGGTGAACAACAGGGACCAGCAATTGCGAAACATGAGTAATGATTATTATTCTTTTTTAAATTCATTTCAATTTTTTTTTTTTTATAAAATGATCCTCATGGAAAACCCCTTTAAAAAGTTGATGCACTTTGGCTATGCAATAAGTTGATAAATAGATGAGCACTTTCTTAGCTCCACAAAAAAATTGAAACTTTTTTTTAATAAAAGGTTGTAATATACCATTTATACCTTTTCTGATGCAGTTTTTATAACCTGAAGCCAGGAGTATAGAGCTGGCAATACACATTATACTTTTGTCAATCAAAGCCGCCAAAAATGGCAGTTTCAGCCAACACACTGTTGTGTGTGTGGGGAGCACAGATGATTTCAGGGGAGACAAAATGAAATTAATAATTTTCCCCAACCCCTTTGTTCTCCAGTGAGATAAGCCGCCACCAGAAATTGCTTTACGGCAGCCACATGGACCATAGACACAATGGTCAGGAGGGGACCTCATTGACTTCTATGGGAGAGTTTTCTAGGCATGCTCTGTCACCTGTGCAGGGGTCATTGTACAAGGAAGAATAGATCAGCTCTGACATTCACCTATTGTGAAAGGTGGATCCTATACACAGAGGTGATATAATTACAGCTAGGATTAGAATGACGGATAAGCAGATAACTGCAGTAAAGTGATCTGTACAGACCACGAAGTGGCGCCTATTACTAGTCTTAGTGATTAGTGCAAAAACTGCAGGATTTTATGTTCTTTGTTTAAATATAGATATTGATATAGAAAATAAAAATAACATCATTCAAATATGTTAAACATAAAAATGTGATTTAAATAATAGTTGTTTTCTGATAACACATTCCTTGATATTTTCGATTCCTTATGAGCCTACTCCTGGCTTTGGTTGAGAAATTTATCACAAAAACTGCACGATTGATTCCCGCCTAGGTGCGCGTGGCAGTGTAGTTTGTGCAGAATTTCTGCTTGGATTTTCATGCAGTCTCTGCTGTTTTCCCAAACCAAATCCGCTCCAAAATCTGTATGTGTTACTTGTTGAATTTGTCAGGATTTGCCCTTGATCTCACTCTCTGCATTCCAAAGGGTGAAATCTGCACTGGAAATCTGTACAAACAATTAATACGCTGCATATTTCAGAAGCCGCACCGCAGGTAATTTTCTGGCACTTCGAATTTTTGCACTGTGTACATGAGATTTTGAAAGTGTCATCTACTTACATAGTAGCTTATTAGGCTGCAGATTTTCTGCATGAAAATCTGCGTGGAAAATCAGCGTGCAATACGCACTGTGTGCATATACCCTAAAGATGCCAATACACCATCAATTCTTCCAGACATGTAAGTTTGGATCAGTTGAGTGTGTGTGTTGTCAATGGGGAAAGTGGAGTTCACATGGGTCCCTTTACACGGGATGATATTATAGCAGATTCTTTCTTCCCGACAATCTGACGATCACTAGCGGACGAGACCGGTGATTTTACATGCAGCGATCTCCTCCAGCTCCTCCAGAGTATGGAGAGGAGTGATCGCTAATGCCATCGCTCTTCCCCATAATGACTCGTCGTTCGCTGGCAGGAGATCGTGTTTACACAGCACGATCTGCTGCCAGGAAATGATTTTTGCGTGTGCACAAACGATTGGATTACCTGATGAACAAGCGTTTTGTGATTCTCGGCCCAAGTGGAGGTGGAGGCATACCTCCATTGAGAACAAAAGCTGTGGGGTTTGCAATTTAGCGTGTCCAATCCTTATTTCCTTTAACATCATCTGTCAGTCGAGAGTCAGGAGACAGGGCATCTGTCAGCAGTTCTGTACCTATGACACTGGCTGACCTGTTACATGTGCACTTGGCAGCTGAAGGCATCTGTGTTGGTCCCAGGTTCATATGTGTCTGCGTTTCTGAGAAAAATTAGGTTGTAATATATGCAAATGAGTCTCTAGGAGCAACAAGGGCGTTACCGTTACACCTAGAGGCTCAGCTCTCTCTGCAACTGCTGCAAAATCTCCACTTCGATTGCCAGGACCAGGCAGTGTAAATGTCATCACGCCCGGCCCTGTCAATTAAAGTGCAGAGGGTGCTGCAGTTGCAGAGAGAGCTGAGCCTCTAGGTGTAACAGCAATGCCCCCGTTGCTCCTAGAGGCTCATTTGCATACATTAAAATGTAAATACAACATTTTAGGTCAGCAATGTGGGCACATATGAACATGGGACCAAGACAGATGCCTTCAGCTGCCAAGTGCACAGGTAACAGGTCAGCCGGTGTCATAGGTACAAATCTTCTGATAGACGCTCTCGAAGAGTATTGTATTATGATATGATGTAATGCTAGTGTATAATAGTGAAGGACAGTGTAAAACATTTTGAAGTAATTTAATTGAATGGCCACATCCCAGTGATTAATGGAAACACATTTTTATTGCAATTATATCTCTTTTGTTAATGGATTACATTCAAATTCTAAATGACTGTATGAAATATTACTGTATCGATGAGACACTACAAGTTTCTGGAGGGCGAACTAGTAATGAAGTGACTGTAATGCTTACGAGCAATTATTTGGGCTAAAGATAGGCTTTATTTAAGACTGGCTTACAATCCTGCCACTTCTGCTCCCCGTGCAGACCTTCCATTGTTCCAAAATAAATCTACTTAAACAGTGATGCTTATCCAATTAAAAGGATTACTAATGGAAGGAGGAACTATGTAATCCAATACAGTGAACACTGATGTGCAACATGGGATTGATTACAAAAATATACAATCAATGCCTTTTGCTTTTTAGTAGATTCCCACAAACACGTTTTGGTTGCCAACTTGCCATTTAGAAATGTCAAACATCCCAGACAAGAAACTGAATGGAAACTGGCAAAGATTAATATAAATAATCAGAAATACTCAAAAGGTACACACATGCTGATATTCTTTTGATCAAATGCATAAAGCGATGTATCTGGGATATCTAGTCAAAGCCATATTATAGCAACATGCCTGAGCCATACATAACATAGGGCATGACCACACAGCACTACGCAGACATACTGTATGCAGTCATAGAGCTACAGTGGGTTTCATTTAAAGGGGTTAACCCAAGACTAATGTAAAAAATAAAAATCAGATATCACATAGTACATGGCAACCTCTTTCTAACAAAGTTAGAACCAGCCCTGTACCTCACATGGATCCAGAGATCTCATTCATTGCTCTGGTAGATTTATATCAAGCTGACCGCTCAAGGGGAGTGTCTTTTCTGATGCAGCTCAGGGGGCGTGTCCATGATGTGCCTACCACAGCTCAGGGTGTGTGTCCATGCTGTGCCTACCACAGATCAGGGGGCGTGTCCATGCTGTGCCTATCACAACTCAGGAGGCAGTTGAAGGATGAAACTGAGCATGTGCGGCCATATCAGTGAGCTGGACAAAGAAATAAGAAAAAACCCTAAACAGCAGGTGGCGCTATACAGATACATTTTATTGAATAGCTCAGTGCCTACGCAACATTTTTAATGACATGCTATTGCAAAAGTATTCACGTCCAGGTGCTGGTTTGAAAAGTGTAGAATATGTTTCATGGAACAACCTATTGCAAATTAAAACTGACTAAACAATGCAGTTTTAATTAATTGGAGACGAATGCAGCCGTTCTGTGTGGTCATACAGTAGGAGACGTCACCACAAGACAAAGACTGTCAGGGTCTATACACTTGAAGGGTTTGTCTCAGAAACTGTAAAGTTTATTGCATAGAGTACTCCATGTACTAATTTTGAATGGAAAAGGATCCGCTCAGAATGCATCCGTTTTCCTCCGTTCAGTCACCATTCCGCTCTGGAGGCGGACACCAAACAGTGCCTGCAGAGTTTTGCTGTCCGCCTGACGAAGCAGAGCCAAACCAGAGCCAATGGGGATGGATCCATTTTCTCTGACACAATCTGGCACAATCGAAAACGGATCCGTCCCCCATTGACTTTCAATGGTGTTCAGGACGGATCCGTCATGGCTATAGAAGACATAATACAACTGGATCCATTCATGATGGATGCATGTGGTTATATTATTGTAACGGAAGCGTTTTTTGCAAACCGATGACAGATCCGCAAAAAACGCTAATGTGAAAGTAGCCTTAGTTGCCCAAAGCAACCAATCAGATTCCACCTTTTATTTTCCAGAGGAGCTCTGAAAAATGAAAGAGTTGAATCTGATTAGTTACTATGGGCAACTAAGCTAGTTTTCCTATACATCAGTTTTGATAAATTTACAGCTTTGTGTTAAAATAAAAGTGCCTAATCCCTCTTTCTGCCAACATCATCTGTTAGGGGAGAGCTCCCCATACACATTAGATTGTCAGCTGATCACATGGCCGGCGGATCTCTGCTGTTTCAAACAACAGAAACCCGTGGCTAATGTCGATCGCAGTCATTTAAGCCTTTAGATGCTGTGATCAATTGAGATCACAGCATCTAAAGGGTGTAAAGCTCGGAAGCTCCGGGCTTCTTACCGGCATCCTCTGAGGCCACGGTGATGGACCATGTGATTGGATCATGTGATCTGACATCACCACAGGTCCTTTAGCCGGTAGTTCATCATTAAAGAAGTAAAGAAGAGACCGGGAACTACGCGATCAAGCGGAGAAGGTGAGTTAATTTTTTTATTTTTTTTTAACCCTCAATTGATCACCTACTAAGCATTCTGTATTCAGAATGCTATTATTTTCCCTTATAACCATGTTATAAGGGAAAATAATACAATGAATAGACTGTCACCTAGCAACCATGCGTGAAAATCGCACCGCATCCGCACTTGCTTGCGGATGCTTGCGATTTTCACTCAGCCCCATTCACTTCTATGGGGCCTGCGTTTCGTGATAAATGCACAATATAGAGCTTGCTGCAATTTTCACGCAACGCATAAGTGATGCGTGAAAATCACAGCTCATGTGCACAGCCCCATAGAAATGAATGGATCCAGATTCTGTGCGGGTGCAATGCGTTCACATCCCGCATTGCACCCGCGTGGAAATCTCGCCTGTGTGAACTCAGCCTAAAAATATTTTTTCAATGCAGCGAATGGTTTACCAATTCTCTTACAATTTTTTTTTAAATAAAATGTGATGAAAAAGTCACACACACGCCAAAATTGTATCAATAAAAACTACAGATTGTCTGGCAAAAAATGAGCCCCCACACAGCTCAGTAGAGGGGGTCGAAAGTTGGTGATGTAAAAAAATGTTTACATTTACTTTTACACTAATAAGACATAAAAACCTATACATATGGGGTATCATTATAATCATACTGACCCAGAAAATGAAGGGCACAGGTCAGATTTGCCACAAATGGAATGCCGTGGAAACAAAACCTGTCCACGCCATTTGGAATTGTTTTCCACTTCCCACTACATTGTATGCCATATTCATTGGTGGCATTAGAAAGTACAACTTGTCCCGCAAAAAATAAGCTCTCATACAGCTATGTGAACGGAAAAATAAAAAAGTTATGGCTTAAGGAAGATAGGGAAGAAAAATGAAAATGCAAAAACAAAATAAACTCTGGTATCCTAAGGGTTAAAGAGGACCTATTACCTCTCCTGACATGTCTGTTTTAGCAACTACTTGCATTCCCCATGTAATAAAAATTCTGCAGGATCCACTCTTATCACTCTATGCTGTGCCGTCCCTTTATTATTCCTGCTAAACATTATGAATGAATTGCTAGCAGTTTGCAGTGAAGATCCAAATGGGTGTTACAAGTTCTGGTGGTGGTGGTGGTGGTGGTGGGAGGGTCCATGCATAGTCTGACACTATCCAATCAGTGCTGCCAGTGTCAGCAAATGGAGTTGGGAATTTGGAGAGGATTAATGGTGTCCTCAATGCTGAGAAATACAGGGTGATACTTATCCACCATGAAATACCATCAGAGGTGATGGGAGGATCGAAGCAAGCCTACATCCGCAGAAGATCTGTAGTTAGTTCTCCAAGATGTTTGGAACAACCTCCCTGTTGAGTTTCTTCAAAAACTGCGTACCTAGAAGAACTGAAGCTGCATTGAAGGCAATGGGTGGTGACATTGTAATATTGATTGGATTAGATTTCTCTTCTGTTCATTCACTTTCCTTTTTGTTAAATGATAAAAATAAACTATATGTCTAGTAGACACCCCGCTGCTGCAAGCGATTGTCAGGAGGGAAGTATTCCCTCCCAGCAGTAGCAGAGGACCCCGCTGCTATTACATGCAGCGATGTCCTCCGCAGCATGGGAAGAAGCGATTGCCATGCTATCGCTCATTCCCATGCAGGACAGTGGTCCTCCAGCAGCAGATCGTGATTACATAGCACAATCTGCTACTGGCAAATCCAGAATGCTGACCTCAATTGCCTGATGATCAAGCGTCATTCATCGGGCAATTAGAGGCAGTATTAAGCCTCATTCACACGTCAGTGTTTTCCCATCAGTGATTGTGAGCCAAAACTAGGATTTGAGCCTCCACAGACATAAGGTATAAGGGAAAGATCTGCACCTGATCTGTGTTTAGAGCCACACCTGGTTTTGGATTAAAATCACTGATGGAAATCACTGACCGAACACTGATGTGTGAATGAGGCATTAGACTGCCAGATGATTGCTAACGAGAATGCTCGTCTAATATACCCTGCATTTTCCATACCTGTGTAAACCTTTGCAGTACATTGGGCACTGTACTTCTAAGGTCAAGGGAAGCAGGAGGATTTAGTATGGCCATTATTGAAATGTGACAAGTGTCGCTGCATTTCCTGTTGTCACTGGCCACTACAATCTCTACAAAAAGCGTAATCTAACTACAAAGCTTTGCCCTAACCTCTGGTTTAGTATTATACAACTAGTTTACATTTTGGTTATTCATTGACTTTAATAGTAGTGATTTATATTCGCAATCACGATTTTCCATGAATAAAATGATTCTGATCTTACATAATATCTGCATTTTTGTTGTTTAAGGAAGAACAGTGCAATGATGAAGAATATAATGTCACAAAATTACATTAGTAGCTGTCCAGGTGCTGAGACTGAGACCTTCCCTGATGTAATTTAGGTATAGCGTCTGATCTGTTTCGCTCCGTTTATTCACTTAGGCTAAAGTAAAGAACAGAAATCTTTTTACGTCTTGAGACTCAATGTAGCAGAACAAGGCTATCCATGGCTTGTACCGAAAGCTAGTTGTGACCCTTCATTCATTCATTAATGAAATCCAACATGCCTAATGCTTCATTTACCCTCAACATATGCCATCGTGGAGAAGCCAGGACTCCTACATACACATGACCAGGGTATTGATTATTCCGGTTCGTCCCCTGTATACCTCTCTCTTCCTTTTTATTAACCCCTTGCCCCCCCCCCCCAATAGATTTCCATCCCATCGATCTACCCCCCCATCCATCCGTTAATAAAACTCGGACACCAAGCTGGAATAAATTAGCCACAGCAGCCAATTATAAGCATAAATTATATAAATAACTATAAATAACCATAACTTAGTTATCAAAGCATAGACATAACCATTACTTCCGTGGGAGGTCCTTGAAGCCCCAAAAACTGAGTTGCCCCACCGGGGTGAGCCATCTTGCCTCCAGCCGTTGCCCACCAGCTTGGAAGCACCACTGAATGGCCCTCTTTACTTCCGCCACAACTGTTCGCCCACCATGGGAGTCCAGCCCAAACCGTGGAGCCCTCCCAATCTCCTCACCTGCGAATATCACCAACTTCAAGGACCCCCCATCGCCACCAACGCACAGATTTGACCCCTTAACTCTGTGCGTCCCTCCACATTCTTAAGGCATTCTCGATTCCCTCCTGCAATGCCAAACTCTACATATCCAGCCCAACAGCATTAAGATGCACTCCTTCGGACCGCCAAAATCCCCCAACACCCTTCTCCAGCTCCACATGTCTAACTGCCACTGCCCCATTCCTGGCCATAAAACGACCTATCGCCCTATTAACTTTAACTCTGGCCCTATTGACCGCATCCACCGACCTAGCACCCCTCCAAACCATCCTCAGGACTATGTGTGACCAGACCGTCACTAACCTGGGGAACAATGCCCACAACCTTAACATGTCAAATTTGATATCCCTCACCAGCTCCCGAAATGGCCACGCTGCCAAATCTTTCCCACCCGCATGCACCACTAACATATCCGGTGCCCTATCCTGCTTAACAAAACGGTGCACCTGCGGCAGCACCCCGCTCCACATCATACCCCTACGACCCAGCCACCTTACCACAGCCACCGACCAATCAAGACCCAGTTGCTGACCGTTCGGCCGAACCGCTGCCCGGACGGCCCCCCAAAAGACGTAAGAATGTCCTAGTATCCACACCAGAGCGGGTACTGCACCTGTAACGAGAAATAATGCAAAGAACAATACTGCCAACAACATCCACAAGGAAAACCATCATCATCCCCCAACCTCCTTAACTACAAACAATTCAACCGAATATAGAACTTAAAACGAGACGATTCCCAATGCCCAATACGCTTTATGACCTCATCACTAGAGATGAGCGAACCCGAACTGTATAGTTCGGGTTCGTACCGAATTTTGGGGTGTCCGTGACACGGACCCGAACCCGAACATTTTCGTAAAAGTCTGGGTTCAGGTTCGGTGTTCATCGCTTTCTTGGCGCTTTTTGAAAGGCTGCAAAGCAGCCAATCAACAAGCGTTATACTACTTGCCCCAAGAGGCCGTCACAGCCATGCCTACTATTGGCATGGCTGTGATTGGCCAGTGCAGCATGTGACCCAGCCTCTATTTAAGCTGGAGTCACTTAGCGCCGCCCGTCACTCTGCTCTGATCAGTGTAGGGAGAGGTTGCAGCTGCGACGTTAGGGCGAGATTAGGCAGTGATTAACTCATCCAAAAGACTTCATTCAGTGATCGATCTGCAGCTGTGGATCATTGAACTGCTGCTATTCAATTGCTCACTGTTTTTAGGCTGCCCAGAGTGTTTTTCATTCACTTTTTCTGGGGTGATCGGCGGCCATTTTGTGTCTTGTGGTGCGCCAGCACAAGCTGCCACCAAGTGCATTTAACCCTCAATAGTGTGGTTGTTTTGTGGCTAAATCCTACATCAGGGTCAAGCTGTCACACCAAGTGCATTTAACCATCAATAGTGTGGTTATTTATTGGCCATATACTACATCAGGGGCAAGCTGAGCCTGTCACCAAGTGCATTTAACCCTCAATAGTGTGGTTGGTCAAGCTGTCACACCAAGTGCATTTAACCATCAATAGTGTGGTTATTTTTTGGCCATATCCCAGTCTAATTCTGTCTGTAAACGTATACCTGTCCCCCAGCGCCTAAATAATAGGCCTCAAATTTATAGTCAGCTAAATCTGTGGTTATTGCTGTGGCTTGGCAAGTTATTTAGTGCCCGTCAAAGCACAGTTTTTGTTCTGGGTTGAAATACAATTCCCAATTTAGCAATTCTCTAAATTAGTGGTTTCTGCTGTATCAGGCCTACTTTAAATTTATCCCTAAAAGGGTATATTAGATTCAAGGTGCTGATAGGGTCATTCTCAATAACTTCACACACACGCTACTGTGCATATCCAAGTCTAATTCTGTCTGTAAACGTATACCTGTCACCCAGCGCCTAAATAATAGGCCTCAAATTTATAGTCAGCTAAATCTGTGGTTACTGCTGTGCCTGTATTAGTGTAATACGGTACCTAAATAGATAGCCAGATAGTGTTAGGTGTCTGTAAAAAAAGGCCTGAATTTGAATTCAATACATTGGGCCAAATAATATTTTTGTTGTTGTGGTGAACGATAACAATGAGGAAAACATCTAGTAAAGGACGCGGATGCGGACATTGTCGTGGTGGTGTTAGTGGACCCTCTGGTGCTGGGAGAGGACGTGGCCGTTCTGCCACAGCCACATGTCGTAGTGAACCAACTACCTCAGGTCCCAGTAGCTGCCATAATTTACAGCGATATTTGGTGGGGCCCAATGCCGTTCTAAGGATAAGGCCTGAGCAGGTACAGGCATTAGTCAATTGGGTGGCCAACAGTGGATCCAGCACGTTCACATTATCTCCCACCCAGTCTTCTGCAGAAAGCGCACAGATGGCGCCTGAAAACCAAGCCCATAAGTCTGTCACATCACCCCCATGCATACCAGGGAAACTGTCTGAGCCTCAAGTTATGCAGCAGTCTCTTATGCTGTTTGAAGACTCCACTGGCAGGGTTTCCCAAGGGCATCCACCTAGCCCTTCCCCACTTATGTTTCCTGATGATGAGGACATGGGAATACCACCTCATCACGTCTCTGATGATGACGAAACACAGGTGCCAACTGCTGCGTCTTTCTGCAGTGCGCAGACTGAACAGGAGGTCAGGGATCAAGACTGGGTGGAAGACGATGCAGGGGACAATGAGGTCCTAGACCCCACATGGAATGAAGGTCGTGCCACTGACTTTCACAGTTCTGAGGAAGAGGCAGTGGTGAGACCGAGCCAACAGCGTAGCAAAAGAGGGAGCAGTGGGCAAAAGCAGAACACCCGCCGCCAAGAGAGTCCGCCTGCTACTGACCGCCGCCATCTGGGACCGAGCACCCCAAAGGCAGCTTCAAGGAGTTCCCTGGCATGGCACTTCTTCAAACAATGTGCTGACGACAAGACCCGAGTGGTTTGCATGCTGTGCCATCAGAGCCTGAAGCGAGGCATTAACGTTCTGAACCTTAGCATAACCTGCATGACCAGGCACCTGCATGCAAAGCATGAACTGCAGTGGAGTAAACACCTTAAAAACAAGGAAGTCACTCAGGCCCCCCCTGCTACCTCTTCTGCTGCTGCCGCCTCGGCCTCTTCTGCTGCTGCCGCCTCGGCCTCTTCCTCCGCCTCTGGAGGAACGTTGGCACCTGCCGCCCAGCAAACAGGGGATGTACCACCACCACCTCCTTCACCAAGCATCTCAACCATGTCACACGGCAGCGTTCAGCTCTCCATCTCACAAACATTTGAGAGAAAGCGTAAATTCCCACCTAGTCACCCTCGATCCCTGGCCCTGAATGCCAGCATTTCTAAACTACTGGCCTATGAAATGCTGTCATTTAGGCTGGTGGACACAGACAGCTCATGTCGCTTGCTGTCCGACAGTATGCTGTTCCCAGCCGGCACTACTTCTCCAAGAGAGCCGTGCCTTCCCTGCACAACCAAGTATCCGATAAAATCAAGTGTGCACTGAGCAACGCCATCTGTGGCAAGGTCCACCTAATCACAGATACGTGGACCAGTAAGCACGGCCAGGGACGCTATATCTCCCTAACTGCACACTGGGTAAATGTAGTGGCGGCTGGGCCCCAGGCGGAGAGCTGTTTGGCGCACGTCCTTCCGCCGCCAAGGATCGCAGGGCAACATTCTTTGCCTCCTGTTGCCACCTCCTCCTACTCAGCTTCCTCCTCCTCTTCTTCCACCTGCTCATCCAGTCAGCCACACACCTTCACCACCAACTTCAGCACAGCCCGGGGTAAACGTCAGCAGGCCATTCTGAAACTCATATGTTTGGGGGACAGGCCCCACACCGCACAGGAGTTGTGGCGGGGTATAGAACAACAGACCGACGAGTGGTTGCTGCCGGTGAGCCTCAAGCCCGGCCTGGTGGTGTGCGATAATGGGCGAAATCTCGTTGCAGCTCTGGGACTAGCCGGTTTGACGCACATCCCTTGCTTGGCGCATGTGCTGAATTTGGTGGTGCAGAAGTTCATTCACAACTACCCCGACATGTCAGAGCTGCTGCATAAAGTGCGGGCCGTCTGTTCGCGCTTCCGGCGTTCATATCCTGCCGCTGCTCGCCTGTCTGCGCTACAGCGTAACTTCGGCCTTCCCGCTCACCGCCTCATGTGCGACGTGCCCACCAGGTGGAACTCCACCTTGCACATGCTGGACAGACTGTGCGAGCAGCAGCAGGCCATAGTGGAGTTTCAGCTGCAGCACGCACGGGTCAGTCGCACTGCGGAACAGCACCACTTCACCACCAATGACTGGGCCTCCATGCGAGACCTGTGTGCCCTGTTGCGCTGTTTCGAGTACTCCACCAACATGGCCAGTGGCGATGACGCCGTTATCAGCAATACAATACCACTTCTATGTCTCCTTGAGAAAACACTTAGGGCGATGATGGAAGAGGAGGTGGCCCAGGAGGAGGAAGAGGGGTCATTTTTAGCACTTTCAGGCCAGTCTCTTAGAAGTGACTCAGAGGGAGGTTTTTGCAACAGCAGAGGCCAGGTACAAATGTGGCCAGCCAGGGCCCACTACAGGAGGACGAGGATGAGGTGGAGGAGGATGAGGATGAAGCATGGTCACAGCGGGGTGGCACCCAACGCAGCTCGGGCCCATCACTGGTGCGTGGCTGGGGGGAAACGCAGGACGATGACGATACGCCTCCCACAGAGGACAGCTTGTCCTTACCCCTGGGCAGCCTGGCACACATGAGCGACTACATGCTGCAGTGCCTGCGCAACGACAGCAGAGTTGCCCACATTTTAACTTGTGCGGACTACTGGGTTGCCACCCTGCTGGATCCACGGTACAAAGACAATGTGCCCACCTTACTTCCTGCACTGGAGCGTGATAGGAAGATGCGCGAGTACAAGCGCACGTTGGTAGACGCGCTACTGAGAGCATTCCCAAATGTCACAGGGGAACAAGTGGAAGCCCAAGGCCAAGGCAGAGGAGGAGCAAGAGGTCGCCAAGGCAGCTGTGTCACGGCCAGCTCCTCTGAGGGCAGGGTTAGCATGGCAGAGATGTGGAAAAGTTTTGTCAACACGCCACAGCTAACTGCACCACCACCTGATACGCAACGTGTTAGCAGGAGGCAACATTTCACTAACATGGTGGAACAGTACGTTTGCACACCTCTCTACGTACTGACTGATGGTTCGGCCCCATTCAACTTCTGGGTCTCTAAATTGTTCACGTGGCCAGAGCTAGCCTTTTATGCCTTGGAGGTGCTGGCCTGCCCGGCGGCCAGCGTTTTGTCTGAACGTGTATTCAGCACGGCAGGGGGCGTCATTACAGACAAACGCAGCAGCCTGTCTACAGCCAATGTGGACAAGCTGACGTTCATAAAAATGAACCAGGCATTGATCCCACAGGACCTGTCCATCCCTTGTGCAGATTAAACATTAACTACCTCCCCTTAACCATATATTATTGTACTCCAGGGCACTTCCTCATTCAATCCTATTTTTATTTTCATTTTACCATTATATTGCGGGGCAACCCAAAGTTGAATGAACCTCTCCTCTGTCTGGGTGCCGGGGCCTAAATATCTGACAATGGACTGTTACAGTGGTGGGTGATGTGAAGCCTTATTCTCTGCTATGACATGAAGACTGATTCTCTGCTGACATGAAGCCAGATTCTCTGTTACGGGACCTCTCTCCTCTGCCTGGGTGCCTGGGCCTAAATATCTGACAATGGACTGTACCAGTGTTGGGTGACGTGAAGCATGATTCTCTGCTATGATATGAAGACTGATTCTCTGCTGACATGAAGCCAGATTCTCTGTTACGGGACCTCTCTCCTCTGCCTGGGTGCCGGGGCCTAAATTTATGACAATGGACTGTTACAGTGGTGGCTGACGTAAAGCATGATTCTCTGCTATGATATGAAGACTGATTCTCTGCTGACATGAAGCCAGATTCTCTGTTACAGGACCTCTCTCCTCTGCCTGGGTGCCGGGGCCTAAATATATGACAATGGACTGTTACAGTGGTGGGTGGCGTGAAGCCTGATTCTCTGCTATGACATGCAGACTGATTCTCTGCTGACATGAAGCCAGATTCTCTGTTATGGGACCTCTCTCCTCTGCCTGGGTGCCGGGGCCTAAATTTATGACAATGGACTGTTACAGTGGTGGGTGACGTGAAGCCTGATTCTCTGCTATGACATGCAGACTGATTCTCTGCTGACATAAAGCCAGATTCTCTGTTACGGGACCTCTCTCCTCTGCCTGGGTGCCGGGGCCTAAATTTATGACAATGGACTGTTATAGTGGTGGCTGACGTGAAGCATGATTCTCTGCTATGACATGCAGACTGATTCTCTGCTGACATGAAGCCAGATTCTCTGTTACGGGACCTCTCTCCTCTGCCTGGGTGCCTGGGCCTAAATATCTGACAATGGACTGTTCCAGTGTTGGGTGACGTGAAGCATGATTCTCTGCTATGATATGAAGACTGATTCTCTGCTGACATGAAGCCAGATTCTCTGTTACGGGACCTCTCTCCGTGGCCTGGGTGCCTGGGCCTAAATATCTGACAATGGACTGTTCCAGTGTTGGGTGACGTGAAGCCTGATTCTTTGCTATGACATGAAGACTGATTCTCTGCTGACATGAAGCCAGATTCTCTGTTATGGGACCTCTCTCCTCTGCCTGGGTGCCGGGGCCTAAATATATGACAATGGACTGTTACAGTGGTGGGTGACGTGAAGCCAGATTCTCTGCTATGGGACCTCTCTCCAATTGATATTGGTTAATTTTTATTTATTTTATTTTTATTTTTATTCATTTCCCTATCCACATTTGTTTGTAGGGGATTTACCTACATGTTGCTGCCTTTTGCAGCCCTCTAGCCCTTTCCTGGGCTGTTTTACAGCCTTTTTAGTGCCGAAAAGTTCGGGTCCCCATTGACTTCGGGTTCGGATCCCGAACCCGAACATTTCCGGGAAGTTCGGCCGAACTTCTCGAACCCGAACATCCAGGTGTTCGCTCAACTCTACTCATCACCCAACCCCCACTTAGCCGCCTCTGTCGCTGCGCCGATTCTGAACGAATGGCTCGAATACCCTGCCCGACCCAACCCCAACCTATCCAAGCACAGCGCAAAAACTGCTGAAAACTGAAAACGGGATAAAAAGGATCCATTGGCATGCACTAACAACGGCCACACCCCAACTTTCAATTCCGCCCCATACTCCCGCATACAACGGACTGGACACATTACACAGTCCGGAATAGCGAGCAAAACCACCCTCCTTCCCGTCCCCTCCACATCTGTTTTTAAACAGCGTATCACAAATTCTACCCTATCCTGGAATAAATCCATGTCATCCCTCAACAACCCTCACTGCCATCTCACTGTCGGACAAACCAGCTCCCCTAAGTGTAATGCTCCAAAGAATGCCAAGGAAAAAGCTAATCTAAAGAGACGCACCTCCCACACTGAACTACACACCCCCATTAACTGCTTCCCCAACTCCAACAGTAATGCAAAAGACACCGGCCTTAAACCCAAACCCCAGCCCGCTATATATCTATTTATTTTGCTTACCGACCAGCCCTCATCCCTACAATGACCTATAAACATTAACAACGAAAAATCCAAATCCTCCCAACACTGCCAAGCTGTCAAATAAGTAGCCCACGTACCGGGCGCCAATGAAGCCTGGATAAGCCCCGCTACGGTCCCTCCAGGAGATCCCACAGCCACACCGGACAAGGAAGCCCGAATTCCTCCGCCTCCGGAGCCAGCTGCTGAAACCGCTCCCACTGTGAACGAGAGAGAGCATCAGCAACACCATTATCGACCCCCGGCACATGCACCGCCACCACCCAGGTATTGAGTGACAAGCACTCCAAAACCAGCCGCTGTAGCAGCCGCACCACTAAAGGCGACGAGGCCGACAATCCGTTTATTGCCTGAGCGAACCTTCCTATCCCGAAAAACCTCCCCCCATACCACAACCACCACTACTATAGGAAAGAGTTCCAGCAACGCCAAATTCTTCACCCAGACTTTCTCAATCCAACTAACAGGCCACCCACCAGCACACCATTGGCCCGCGCAAAAAAAGAAAAAACGCAATTCCCCGCCGCGTCAGTAAACAACTCTAAATCAAATGAGTCCATCACCTCCCCCATGAATAACGAGCGACCGTTGTACTTCCCCAAAAAAGAGCTCCAAACTTGTAAGTCCGCTCGCAGTTCTTTACCTAAGCGAATGTAGTGGTGTGGTGCAACTACGCCCGCCGTCGCTCCAGCCAATCTCCTGCAAAAAAAACCTCCCCATAGGCATAATCCGGCACGCAAAATTTTGTTTCCCTAACAGCGATTGAAGTTCCCGCAACTGTATCTTTTTCAACCGCATTGCCCTTGCTACTACCCTCTTCAAGTCCTCCAACTTGTCGCTAGGCAATCTACATTCCATCCTGATCGTATCAATCACTATCCCCAAGAAAATCTATTCCGTGGCCGGTCCTACCATCTTCTCCTTCGCCAAAGGTACCCCAAACGCCTCAAACAACGTACCAATGGTATGCAACAGCAAAGCGCAAACAAAGGATTCAGGTTCCGCACTGAATCCTGACCCATTCATTTCAATAGGTCTGTGTACATGAGCGTTTTATTACAAGCATCAGTTCTGCGTTGCGTGAAAAACGCAGCATGTTCTATATTGTGCGTTTTTCATGCAGCCCTGGCCCCACAGAGGTGAATAGGACTTCAGTGAAAAACGTTTTTCACTGATGGTTGCTAAGAAATATTGTTTGTAAACCTTCAGTTTTTTAGCACACGCGTAAAAAAAAAACGCATCAAAACGCACTGCACCCACGTGGAAAAAACTTAACAATTGAACGCAATCGCAGACAAAACTGACTGAACTTGCTTGTAAAATCGGTCACGCTCGTGTGAAAGAGGCCTAAAGAGTCCTTAAGACTCTTTAAATGTCACTGAACTTTCAAAAACGTTTCATATGACATAGTGACATATCAAAGTTTTTGAATGGTGGGGGTCTTAGCACTCAGACCCCCATGATCCCTAGAACGGAGAGAGAAAAACTCTCATATAGTGCACTCTCTCTCTTTGCTGCAGTGAGGAGAAAGTGCACACTATGCACGTGCTTCTCTCTGCTCGTTCTAGCCATCAGTTGGGGTCTCAGCACTCCGACTCCCACTGATCAAAGCCTTTCATATGTCGCTATAAGTTTCTTGACATTTCAGTGACACTTTAAAGGGGTTGTCCCACTTTGCTTTTTTAATCTTATCAGCAGTAGATGTCCTGATAACTTCCTGGTTCTCAGGCAGTTGAGTGAAGGCCACGCCTCCTCATGACTCACCCTGCGTGCTCGTTCATGTGTATGAGGTCATCCACATGGAGCCGTATGTGAGGTCCCGCCCCCCCCCCAGTATAATAAACATTGAGTGCGGCCCCCCCCCCCCCAGTATAATATACATTTAGTGCGCCCCCCCCCCCAGTATAATATACATTCAGTGCGGCCGCCCCCCCCCCAGTATAATATACATTCAGTGCGGCCACCCCCCCCCCCAGTATAATATACATTCAGTGCGGCCACCCCCCCCCCCAGTATAATATACATTCAGTGCGGCCACCCCCCCCCCCAGTATAATATACATTCAGTGCGGCCACCCCCCCCCAGTATAATATACATTCAGTGCGGCCACCCCCCCCAGTATAATATACATTCAGTGCGGACCCCCCCAGTATAATATACATTGGTGGCGCAGTGGGAAGTGCCAATGAGGGTTAAAAAAATAAATAAAAAATTAACTCACCTCCTCCAATTGTTCGCGCAGCTGCCGGTCTCCTGTTCTATCTTTAGGACCTGTGAAAGGACCTTTGGTGACATCACTGTGGTCATCACATGGTACATCATATGATCCATCACCATGGTAATGGACCATGTGATTAGCTCAGTGACGTCACCAAAGGTCCTTTCACAGGTCCTAAAGATAGAACAGGAGACCGGCAGCTGCGCGAACAATTGGAGGAGGTGAGTTAATTTTTTATTTATTTTTTTAACCCTCATTGGCACTTCCCACTGCGCCACCAATGTATATTATACTGGGGGGGTCCGCACTGAATGTATATTATACTGGGGGGGGGGGTGGCCGCACTGAATGTATATTATACTGGGGGGGGGTGGCCGCACTGAATGTATATTATACTGGGGGGGGGGGTGGCCGCACTGAATGTATATTATACTGGGGGGGGGGGGTGGCCGCACTGAATGTATATTATACTGGGGGGGGGGGGGGGGGGGCGCACTGCGCCACCAATGTTAATACAAATGCAGGAGGTGGGTGCCGGAGTGAAATAGCCGGCACCCGACCTCTATGATAGGGGGCTGCGATCAGCGGCAGTTAACCCCTAAGGTCCCGCTCCCTGTCATAGAGGTCGGGTGCCGGCTATTTGATTCCGGCACCCGCCTGCTGTATTTGCGCATGCGCGGGCGTGCGCGTACTTGTAGGAATGGAGAGGCGGCCCGAGTACTTGTTCAGCCGTTGTGCGCAGGCGCGGCACAGCGATGCGGCCGGACGAAAGAGGCCGTATCCATGGGATACAGAAAACAACAAAGGAATCGCTTTACATGATTTTTTGAATGAAAGGTAGCTTTTGGATAATAACATGGATAGGAAGATATGTTGTGTGGGGGTAAATAGATTAGATAAAACCTATTTTATGAAGTGGGACAACCCCTTTTAAGTTCTATATAATAAATAAAAAAAAATAGTTTAAATCTTTTGGCCATGCTTCATTTCTCCTATTTCTGGTTGGCAATCATTGTACAAAATAAACATATAAAAGTAAAGCAGCGATAGACTTTTTTGGGACTTAGGAGCCTTATCGTCTCCTTTCTCTGCTAGCTCTGAACCATTGATCTTCCAAACCTGCTCCACTGGAGCCAAAAGTACACGTGTTAATCGGTAAATGTTGATAATAATAAAATACTAAGCAGTTCAATCATAGCAATAAAGATGTGTATAAATAATTTGCACTTTGAATAATTAACTTCATACTTGAAGAAGCCTGCACGGTAGGAAGATGCAGTTCTCTGATGGTTCTCTATTAATAGACTGCTGTGTGCTGAGTCTGGCTTTCTAGTTCACTTGAAACCAGAACCGTGGAGCCAAATGTATGTTTGAGCGGATATCCTTCAGAGTGTTTTATTATGAAATATAATCCATAACTCTCAGCCTCTGTTTCTTTCGCAGCTTTCCTTTATAGAATTACACTCTGTGAAATCACTCTGCATGGCTGAAAACTACAAATGCTGCAATTATATAAACATATGGAAAGATAAGGCTTAAAAGCAACAGCTAACAAGTGGTGGGAAACACTAAATTTCTGTTTTCAATAAAAAAAAAAAGTGCTGTTAAATTATCTGGAAAATAACTGCAGATCCAACAGAAACTTAGAGGGCATCTATCATCAGTCTGTTCTGTAAGCACCACATTATTTTCTGTCCACCACCACAAAACAATCTGGAAGTGTCCCTCCTTGTGGCATCATGTATGTGGGCAGACAGTGTGGCATCATGTATGTGGGCAGACAGTGTAGCATCATGTATGTGGGCAGACAGTGTTGTATCATGTATGCGGGCAGTCATTTTTTGAAATTATGACAAGTGCCCTTTATTTTTTACTATATTTTTTAAGTCCCTGCCCTTCAAAATGTCTGTGCACGTCCCTGCCCTGTACTATGAGCATGCAGCTGCTTAACCCTGACTGTGACATCACTGTGTATACCCTGTACTGTGATGTCACTCACTGTGCATGTTAACCCTGTACTGTTAGTCACAGTACAGGGTAAATATGCACAGTGATGTCACATACAGTACAGCCAGGGTTAATCTTTATTATCGCTTGCATATCTTGTGTTCGTGGGGGCCTCATGTTCAAGTTTCGCCTAAGGCCTCACAAAGTCTAGAGCGCCTCTGTCTGCCCACATACATACTCCTCTCCCCCCTTCCCCACAGTACCCATCATAATGTGTCCCAGTATAAAATGCCACTGTACAGAGCCCTCCATATAACATACCCCTTCTTTGTGGCCTCAGTAGATGCCCCTCAAGTGCCACCTAATAATGTGCCAGTAAAAAGTGCCCCTAATAATGTCCACCGGCCATAATGTCACATTACTGACCCTCCATCCATGTCACATTTCTCCCCCTCCACGTCACATCACCCCCTCCTTTTTAGATCACCCCATTCATGTCACATTTCTCCCACCCCTCCATGTCAGCACTCCCCCTTCCCCCAATGGCACATTTCTCCCCCTCCATGGGCCTGGCAGCAGCACATCTTACCCCCCCAATGGCACATTTCTCCCCCTCTATGGGCCTGGCAGCAGCACATTTTACCCCCCCCCCCATTCCCCTAATGGTACATTTCTCCCCCTTCATGGGCCTGGCAGTGCAGCAGCACATCTTCCCCCCCTTCCCCTCCATGGCACATTTCTCCCCCTCCATGGGCCTGGCAGCAGCACATCCTACCCCCCCCCCTTCCCCAATGGCACATTTCTCCCCCTCAATGGTAACAGTAAGTTATAATAACTTAGTTATTATCATCAGGCCCTAAGG